>NW_028277176.1:14216666-14530833 GCF_051122295.1 Plectrocnemia conspersa
ATAATTAAATGCTACTTTTAAAAATATGGCAGTTAAAGTTAAATTCCTCACTGTGTTAAAATCACTTAATTTTATTTACTGTTTTTTTTAATTTTTAAGGGAGGTGGGAATTTATTTACTTGAAGGCCATTATTACTAGTTTCAATAGCAATTGTACCCAGGGTCTAACAATTTTATGTAAGATTTGAGCTTACTTAATTGGTAAATTATGCATTATATAACAAATTTATGATATTGATTATGAGTATATTAAACTATTAACCATGTTATGAACGCCTGATGGTGGTTCGCCGGGTTCTAAGCTTTTTATGGCTGTTTGCACTATTGCTTAATCGCACAGCAGTATTCCAGCGCGAATAAGTTAATCAAATACATTTAGGTAAATCTAGAACTCACAAAGATTTGAAATCAATGTCGTGTAAGTCCGCAAACTGGATTGCTATCACCAAGGTATATACTTCTAATCCTCTTGTCGTTAATTACGTTCGCCGATATGACGATGACGTGAACAAAAAATACAATCCAGCTGTTGCGAATGTTGGAATTTTGCCACCGACATCGACGAACAGTGATTGTGGGCTTATACGGGGGTCGAGAGAGATCAATCATGGCGATACTGGTACAACGGTGTTTTGTCGGTTGTTGTTGATGTTGTTGTTGAGGGGGCTTGCCTCGTATTTACGGAGCGCGGCACGCAATTGCAGCATACTCCAACGGCAATCAACGCTGGATTGGTGCATTTTGAACATGACAATGTGATCATTTGCCTGTTGCAGATTATCGTTTTTAAAGCTACTGTGACAATCTGTTACAATTGCATAAACAATGCTAAATATTAAAGTTAAACTTTCCAATACATCTCCCGAATTCATTACTTCGTAACCAGTAAGACTCAAGTTGGAATCTAGTTCATTATTTTTACATATGTTGCGACAGACGATAAATGGCAAGATGTTTTCTGCGAGCGGTGGTGGATAAGTTGGCGGATGGATGATGACAGCGGACAATCTTCAGAGTTCTAATTGGTGTGGCAGCGACAGCAAATTCTCTGAGCGATGGTGAAGAAGCTGGCGGCAGGATGTCTGCATCCATTGTCGTATGTTTTCCGTGGGCGGCGGGCGCTTGCTGGTTTCTTCGGTATCTGCTGGAGTCTGCGAGTGACTGCTTGTGATAGCCTTCTCCTCTTCGGAGTCCAGGCTCAAGTATCCAGAGCTGTAAAGCTTGCTGACCAATCACAATAATGCAGCGATCATCCAGCCAATAGATGTACTCGTTTATTAGAACAATGAAATAGGTACACGGTTTTAGAAAGCGACATTCGCTTGATGGGCATTGTCCAAGATCGTATTTAATTGCAACAGGAATCTTGTGGATCTGGTAATTTATTATATCCGTGACCGTTTCGCAATAAATAAATATTCTCTCAATGATGGAGAATATTTAACATCGTCGTAACAAGGGCTGTGTGGTCTCAATATTGTTTCCTTGTTGAGGGATGATCATTTTCGTCACAGTAAATTAACGCATTATAAAGAAACTTAATCTCTTACTAAATCATAAATTTGTTTGAGAAATAAATATGCTACAATAGGGCAAGTTTATATGTTGGCAAATCAATGAAAAAAAATTTTGCTCAGCCATATATACGAATTTTTGACAAAATGTGGCAGTGTTCTAAAATACAGATTTTTAATTATAAAATATTACATTAGATTAGACTCTGGCCTGACACACTGAGCTTGCAGCGGGGTGAATTAGAGTGTAAACTTTTGCTCTATAATACAGTCTATTAATAATTTAAAAGCTGCTATATACAAATAAATGTTTAATATAATAAAAACGCACTTTAACGCTATTCGCACGAAATCGAAACTCCGCCACGACACCTTGTAGATTGACTCAATGTTATTATGTGTTGACAAGTGTTGCTTACCTTGTTCATGCAAATAATTATGTCTGTACTGCGCACTTTGAATATAGATTTATTATTATAATAATAGCACGTAACCACAATACGCTTTTTTGGATTAATTAATCTTGCGTAATTAACCACGTATAATAAAAAATAAACACTACATTCGTATTATTTTATAGAATTATTATTTTACATTGCTTTTCCCTATTATATTATATCTTGAATATATTTTTCGGTAGGCGTGCTGAGAAAAAAATTGCTTCGCGTGCCGCGAGTTTGTGATCCTAATTTAAAATTTTCATAAAACGGAAACGCTCGCTTATTATTATTATAATATTTCTCGAATGTATTGTAAGATGCTTACTACGTTTGTATTACATATGTACATACACATAATTCAGCCAGATGTAATAAATGCAAGAACGTGTAATTTTAAATTATTTTCAACGTGACGCGACAGGAATGCTATAACTTTTAATTAAACTAAAATATTTAACACGTAAAAATGCGCGGATTGCGTAGTAAGCTTTGCCCGTGACGTGAATTGAGCTTTTACACGTTGAGTTGCAAAGTTATCTTATTAAAAATATGAAACAAAATTACATGTGATGTATTATATAATAATTTAAAATAAAAATGTTTTATTTAATGTAGGTGTGACAAGATTAAATTTTAATTATTTTTAATTTAATTCATAAGCAGAAATTAAGGGCAAGACAAGTTTTTAGATTTGTGGAATGTATATGATATAGTTAAACTTAACAAATAAAAAACAATAATGTTTGGTGTTGTCAAAAAAATATATTCAGTAAAGTATGTTTAATTCACAAAACTAATATTAAGTAAAACATATTATTGAACACTTTTTAGTTGAGATACAACTTTAATTTTAATTACATGTAAATATTAGTAAACATATGTAAATTATGGTGTGTGTATACAGAGAAAGAGAGAGAGAGAGTTGGTGATACTGTTACTACATGTATCGTATAACTTTATATTTTCTTTGGCATGTATTTTATTAACTTATGTAAGATATTATAATAGTATAATTAACTATTTAACTTTATTATTACTTTTATGTTATTATACTACATTTCTTCTCCTGAAACTCGTTGTATAAGAACCACTTTATTTTTTTAAATTCCTAGTAAATTTCAATACAATATAATATTTCCGATTATACAACGCTACATATAGTTATAATTAAAATGAAAAATGCTTAGATATATACCCAATTTATAAAATTACCAATAATATTTGATAAGATCAAAATATCACATATAATTCAACATTACATTGGAAATTGTGCAATTTAGAATTACACTTATTTTTTTCTTTACCATCCTGTATACATATAAAACATTTTATGTTCAAAATTTACCAATCAGATACGAACAAACATCCATCAGATAAGCCTAGAGTTTTCGCTCGCTTTGGGTCGGGAAGGCGGAAATTAACGGTGGGAAAATTACAATATTCCAGACCCCTTTACGCTTTTCTATTAACCGTGAATTATCAGCGGCGAGTTAGCGCGTGATTAATGAATGGTCTTCATTAGACCTTAGTTATAATAGTGGGTGTGTCATCCGGACACTTTTTGCGGTTATCGCGTGCCGAAGCGCGGTTAAATTTAACTGCGGTTTAATTTTTGTCACTACAGTCTACTTTAACCGCGTCGTTGTTAATTGTTTAAGCAGAAAATTGCTCCATTATTTATATGGTGTGCACTCTGCTTATACTTGGTTGGGAAAGTTTCGAGGCAATCCATGATATCGCCATTAGTCATCGTTTAAAAGCTGTTTCTTTCGAGTGCCTTAAAGTATGCATTAAAAGTTCTGAGCAGTTTCTTTTCTTATAAATTGCTTCGCCTGATAGTTCCTGGAATTATTCAAAGCGTGTTAATAATTAAAACTGAATAATCATTCTCAGTATAGATATTACTATTTATTCTCTAATTGCATTCAATAATTTAATATTTCAAACTAATATAGTGTTTAGTTGTATTTAAATAAATATATAATAGTAACATGAATGGAAGAATGTAGCATATCTAAGATACAAATATGTGTATTTACTCATATGATCACAAAGGTACACAATGCATTGGTTCAAGTGTTGAACATTAAAAAAATACCACTAAAAACCATTAGAATAATTTAATACGGAGTCCAACATGGACCTCATTAGAACCTTCTAACGGATTTTAGTAAATTTTGATTAGGAAATAATTATTTAAGTCAACTAACCGTTTAAGTGCAGTTACAGTTACTTGGTAGTTATTGTATTGTTTTATTTGTTTATACTTAGGTTTTGTAGGTAAAGCGTAATTAAAAAAAGTGATGTTAAAGTATCAATGAGTATTTTTATGTAATTCATAAAAATTGTGTTTATTTATTGTTTGGTTTATTTATAATATATTAGCTTTTTATATGGTTTTTGGACACATGGATTAACGCTGGCAACAGCAAAGTGGAGCGACGGTTATGGACAAAGTTATTTTTGGCGACGCGACGGAAGGACGTTTTACATCGGTTGGTGCTTCGCCGTTCTACCCGGAAATCATATATTGTACAACATAATTCTTTAACCAATACAATAAAACATATACAGTGGCTAACTCTGTGTCTAATTGCCAAATACTTACCAGACATTCGCCATATATTGGCTCAAGTTCAGCGTCCAGATATATCGTTATTAATTTATTGTAATGCTATATTAATAAACAAAATTTTTATGATAAACATATTTATATCTTAAAATTAAATAATTAATGTATGTTTTTAATACCATTTTCATTGCACAGTTTTGGTTGATCTAAATAATTTAAAAACATAACATTTAAGGTTTGATTGTGCTTTAGTTAAATAATTAAAATAAACGCTTTAGAAATGGAATTGAGAAGTTACTTTCATCGCAAGTTTTTCATGTTTAGCTTGAATATGTGAACTTCAAGCTAAGGACATGTTAACTACATTTTAGTACGAATAAATACTACAGTAGGATAAAACATATTATTATTTTTATAAATTTGTGAAAGAAATAGCTCATTATTAAATAATTTTAATATCTAACATGTATGACCTACATATATCGATTTTAATTAATCATCATGGTATTTATCCGAGATATTAAAAAAATTCAAGATCGAAAAATCCATTAGTTTTTATTGCGGACTATTAAGGAAGCTTGTACAAATTATTTGCAACACAAAGATTGTTTTTACACCTATGTATATTCTATAAAAAATATGTTTACCTAAAAATTGGCATATTTTTTAAAAATAAAGAAACTTTCTTTGGTAGAGACCGTATTTTTACTGCTTTAATATAAGCATTTCTTTATTCGATGTATTGTGTAGTTTATAACATGGCTAAGTAATATGTACTGTATAAATAAGATGTAAATTTCTTGTCTCGATGTGGGGTAACATTTTCTTATTTTTGTGATGTCACATATATCAAGATATAGTTCACATGCCGTCGAAACGGTTAAAAATATATAAATTACGTGAACGTACAGCCTCGGTACCAATGCGACCAAAGAGTCAAAAACGTAATATTTTTAAAACACGAACGACCCGGTTACTGTATGACGTACACACATACATACACACACGACCGCTGTTTTCATGAAAAGTTGCGAAATTTATAAATGTCTTATGAAACATAATTCCGTTAAAAAGTGGAACGGTGCTATTCGCCCGCCATTTTTGGCTAAAATCCAAAAACGCTCCACGAGACGCAGCGCGTGGTGTTTTTTTATTCTCACCCCGGCGAATTCCCAAAAATTCCCATTCCGAAAACCGGAATCAATCTTTCGACGACCGCTTTATTTATGTAATGTGTGCACAATTCGGTCGAATCGATATTAGCTGGAGAGAGCTTTTGACTGCACCTTGCGTCGCGTAGTGTTCGCGAAGTTCAATAAATGGGTCAACAAATAATGTGTGTTTGCTTTGGAGCATTTGCGCATCCGTTAACTTTGAAAATTCGATTGTTTGTGCCAGTTGGTTTTGTTTTCCACGTACGGGGCCGGATTGGATTTTTTAAATGTTTATAAAAATAAATCGGCAAATATCTGTAACCGTGCAGGCAATTTAATTACTCAAAAATATCTTTTTATTGTTAAACAAAAAATGTTGTGTATTGTTTATACATCTAAATAAAAATATTCACTGTGTATATTTAAAATATTTATTTTAATTAAAAAGATTTTTTTTTTAAATATCGCAGATTATATTCTAAAACAAGGTGGCGCAAAAGTCACTATCTATTTATAAAATTTAATAATTTTCGAATTGAAAAAGCATGTAAATCTTTCTTTAATTATGTTTTTGTATATTCTTAGATATTACTATAAAAAAATTGTGTAATATAATATCCTTCAAAAGCCGTCCGTTTTAGCTTCACAAAGCTTTTTCTATGCTGCGTTCCATGACAATTTGTGATGTTTCTGGTTCTAACGCTCTTATTTTTTCTCAAATATTATTCTTCAGCACCTGGAGTGTTTGAGGTTTGTTAATGTAAACTTTTTCTTTAAGAAAACTCCAAAGGGAAACATTCTGGAGCTGTCAGATCAGGCAAACGTGGAGGCTAATTAATTTCTGTTCTACGTGAAACTAGTCTGACATTAAATATATTATTTGCCAAAAAAGGTCTATTATATTTATATAAAACTTTATAGTGCAAAAAGGACAGTTGCTATATTTTTTAAAACCATAGGGCATATATAAGCATTATTAATTAATTATAGCTCGGCATCTCTCTCTTGTTATTCTTAACGCTTTACCTTCACAATCTGAAAGAAGTAGGGTTCAATAATTCGTTCTGATGTGATTTATTTAAGGGTATGTAACTGATGTAAACGTACAATTCATAGACTTTAAAACCCCTAAATTCTGCACTTCTGTCTATTAAAGAGACCATTTAGGTGAAAATGGGCTTCATCTGACATAATTAGTCTGTCGACAATATGTTTTTTTGTGAAAGCTTAATTGAATGGTTGTTTTCAAAATAAAATTGAATAATGTTTGTTCTCTACTCAGTCGTGTATTTTCTTTATGATAAATATCTCTGAAAAAAAAAGAACTAAAAAATATTTAAAATAAATATTTTGTTTTTAAAATGAAAACTAATTTTTGCACCACTTGTATAACACTGAAAATGTATACATGTGTACTAATTATATAAAAATTACAAGCATTATTAAAAAATATTTTAAATTAACCTAAACTTTTCTATTTAAACAGTAATAATATTTATCAACAACTAAAATTTTGTTCTATTTTGTAAGATGATATAATATTGTATTATATGTTAAATTATTATTGTTTCAGAGTCAAAAACTATATATTTAAGGCTTTTTAGCTTTAAGGGGTGTGACTTCGCAGCCAGAAGCACGCTGGAAACTGGTAATAATTTATTTTTGTATTATATATAAATAAACTATGGTGTATGTATATATGTATGAATGTGTATTTTCTCCGAGCGCTGGTGGAGAAGCTAGCGTAGAGATGATGTCCACCGGATGGTCATATGAGGTCTATTAATCGATATTTATCTCGTAGTCTGGCAATGTTTTTCTCTTTGTGTCACGTTCCTTTTGCTGTCTTCTGATGTCTGTTCCTCTCTTGCTGGGACTCCGTTCCTCTCTGGCTATTAGTCCCTACGAGACTTAAGTATCGTAGGTTCGGAAAGCTCTCTGTCGCAGTTACCATTCAAACAATCGTTACATTAATTTATTTGACCAACGAAATATGCCCACGCCTCTAGTAAGTGGCATTTGCTTGATAGACATCTTTCGAAAGGTGAATTGTGCAACGGGCTAAAGTTGCTAAATAGTGATTTTTTGTCGTCCGATGGTGTATTATTTCCGGAACCATCACACAACAAATAAATATTTTATCTCTTTTACTTGTTCCCTTTCCCCCCTAGATAAAACGAGGGTTATTGTGGTGGTTCATCCAGTTACAGTCTTTTGTCACGTTCAAAGAAGAACACCCACATATTTAAAAAGAGAGCTGTTTGAAAAGAAAATACATATTTTTTTACAATAGTTTACATACTTGTTAATGTAAATATTGTTTTTTTTTTAATTTAACCATAAACTTTGTGATAAATCTTAGGTGTGGTATTATATATACATAGATATTTAAGATTAAAAAAAAATAATACATTTTAGCCCAATTTAAATCTAATGTAACCATATTTATTATTTCATTAGCTATTACTCTAATACGCTATACACGGATTTAGATATTTATAATATTATTGAAATACTAATCTATACAATATCTCATATTTTTTAATTAAAACGCATGAAAAATATTTTCAGCTGCATTTTTATGATTAGATAATAATACAAAGTGCGATAGCTGTATTCTATATTAGAATATAATAATGTAAGAATGAATCCAAGTAAAATAATTAAGCGTCACGCAGCCTCTTTAATTTGACATCGTTTAAGCAATTTAAGAAAGTTATTTATATATTAGGTTAAATTTGCGTTTAAAAATAAATTAAGGTTGAATCCGTTAGATCTCTCTCAAAACCAATACTTTTCCAAAAGTAATTCGGTTAATTTTATTTTTGAGGAAGTTAACGTAAATATAGGTTAGTTTAGCAGTTATTGTAACTTAGAACATACCTAACTTAACTAGGTTAGATAAGATTGCCATCTAATCTAGTTTAGTGAGCGTTTTCCCATTTAGGTGATAACTGAGTTATTCTGCACATAAATCATAAAATAATATTATAAACGAAGTCACTTGCAAAGATAAAGAAAGACAATTTGCAAAAACGACGCTTGGACGTATGAACGGAATAATTAATCAAACGTCAAGGAATCTGTACAGGGCTGAAAATGTCATAATTGAGAATGCTTTCTTAATAGGAAAATGCTCTTTATATAATAAGATTGCAATGGTGGTATATAAATATATTATATAAAAAAGCCATTATATTATACTAATATTAAATAGGAATATTGATATTTAAAAGATACACATATTATTAGGGTAGTGTGTTTATTTTTAAACTTCGACATTTTGACACAATCGACTCGGTATTTTCAATTTCATAAAGTGCATTGGAAATGTAATACTGTGACAACGAAAAACATATTCTGTACTATTATTTCCTAATATAATATTTGTATAGTAAATATGTATTCGTAGCAGATACAGTATATTGTATAATTTAAACGAAACATATTTTTTTTTTTTATTACTAATAAATCTAATTCAACTAATTCGATTTTGTCATAATCTGTGACACTAAAAGAAATTTGATTTATATTTCAGTATGCATTAATTTGATTCAATTATATTTTTGTTTTCATATTATAGACATTTGCCAATATATTCCCAAATGTATCTAAAGTCGAACGGTCAACAATTTCGATGGTAAATTCCCACCGAATCATCACGGCATACGAGATAAATAAATAAATACATATATTTTCGGTTCGGTCAATAGACACACAGACCGTGGCGAGACGACACAAAGGGCAAAGTATTTTTTGAGCAAACATAAAAGACGGAAAAGAGGCATAATGAGTCGGGGTGGGCGGTGTATAGTGATACTGCCTTTTCTCCCCTCTCTTCGAGAAGAAATGTTTGTCAAATGGGTGTTAACCAAAAGCCAATAAATTATTCTGAACCTTTCCTTTCTCACAGTTTTGTCGAAATCGCGCCTTGGTTGTTTACCTGCATCTCCTCCGAGATGGCTTTTATCACCTGAATATCACGCCATTGTTATTATAGCAATGCCACAAGAATAATAGACACGAAATAGTCGCAATTAAATGTGCGTGGCCGTAAAAGCAGCCGAGTAGAAATAGTATGTGCCCATAAATTTATAAAGAATTTTTTATTCAGAAAAGTTTGCGAACGTTTGTGTTAAAATCGATTATATCTAATATTTTCGTTGGGTATTAAATTTAGCAAGAAGTTGTTTTTAAAAACAGATTAGATAACTCGTTTAAATGTAAACTTGTAAATCTTGTAAAAAAGTATTATAGTTTTTTTTTTGGCAAACCTTGACAAATTCTGACTGATCGCGTTTCTATAATTTTAATGATGATATATTTACGCCTGTCTGAATGTCATATAATATATAATATTATAGTCATAAAATAATAAAATAACACATACACCTTCAATCTATATTGTATTTAGGTACTATATGTACAAATTTTAATACATAAAGTTTAGGTAAGATTAGAACAGAAAGTTATATGATTGTACAAAGTAAATTGCTGGTTAGATTATTTTTTCATCGAGCTTCAAACGGTTCTTTGATCTTAGTTTCACTAATATGGTTGTGTATATGATCGTATTTTTTTAAATTATATGCAATCTATATTAGAGTTATTTTTATATTATTGTGAGGATAGATTATTAAAATAAAAATAAATAAAATATTATTTTATATTGACAACAGTCCGATATATTTTATTTTTCAACCATTAACAGCATTCTTATAATTTTATTATATTTTATTAGGTTTCATAAGCAACGAATTACATTTTTTAACAACCCATTTCATTATACGAATTATACAGTAAAAGCGTTGTGTTGTTCACATTTATTCCACACCCTAAAGCGTATTCAGGTATAATTATTATTATTATTATGTTTTTTTGTTAAATATAATATACAGATCGCGATCAATAAAATATTTAGAATTCCACTGAATCGCGTCGAAGAAGATAAATATTTGTACCGGTCGCTTTGGGACTGAGCAAAAAACAGACCCTCAAGTTGAACATAAAAAAAATATTATAGGATTCCATTGAAAAATGCTGTTTTTAATACTGTCAATTTATTAAACCTCCGCAGTCTCTAGAAATATTGACCGTGACGTTTGCCTCGTGCTTTTAAGGGTGCCGTTTATTATTATATATTATTATTTTTTTAGTTTTAAAATTTATGACGGTTTTATAGAGAGAACACAATGCAATTATTCAATTTTTTAGTATGTTTTTGTAATAAAAACGACACAACGCATTCAAATAGTTTTGAAACTATTTTTTATTCCAAATATATTTCAATGGACTGAATTTTTTTTTGTTGGTAAATAAAACAATTTAATATTATTTCTTATAATATTACGCATCACTTAGCCGCTTATATTTGACATCATGTAAAAGTAATTTTAAGTGAGGTTTGAATTTGTTCTTCAAATTAAGCTCACGTTTCCAAAATTATATTTTTAATTCGTTTACTTTGTATACTAAATTTTTTTCATCAGAAAAGTGATAAGTTTATTTTATTTTAGAAAAAGTTAACTTTTTTATTACTTGTCCGTATCCAATGCTTAGTTTTGCAGCTCTTGTTATTTATAATAGAATACGCCTAACCGAAGTTTAGTAAGATTAAAATCTTATAATCTTATTTGGTAAACATTTTCCCATTTAAGTGTTAGCAATTTTGCACATAAAAGATAAAATAATATTATAAAGGAAGGCACTTGCACTAATAAAGATGTAAAGTAATATTGCTGTTTGAGCGATAATTAGTATATTAATGACTAGCAAAGAAGCAATAATTGTATGGTAGTAAATACCAGCAAAATTTTAATTTTGTATAAAAATTTTTTTTCACTTCAAATAATTTTACATATAAGCTACAGTTAAAAAAATAAAATTAAATACGAGTATTTAAATAAAAAATAGGCTTTATCATGTGAGCAATATATGTATATGTAATATAAAAATACTTAAATATTTGAAAAAACGGCAAAACCAATTTAAATTTACACTGTATATAAAAAAAAATCTATAAATTTTGCTACACCAATTAAAAAAAATAATAGAAATTCAGGAAATTTAGCTAAACTAAAATTATGCTATGTCAAAGAAATTTAAAAAATATAATCCTATTTAAAAAATAAGTGTAAAAAAAAATTAAATCATATATTAAAATAAAAAAGCTTTAAGGATTCTATCAATATATCTTGCTATAGCAACAATAAAAAATATACTAGATTTTCTCAGATAAATAATTAACATTGGTATAAATCTAATATAAGTAAACATGTTTATTAAAAGCAGTCGGGTAGATTTCGCTTAATCGCAAATTTTTTTCACATAAATTGCGTTTAACAAGTTTTAAACAAAATTTCTACTATATATACGAGGAATAATAGGGTTAAAAGTCAATATAAACGTAGTTTAAATGATTCAAATACTATTTTTATATATCAAAATCTCCGGGGAATCGTTTCAAATTGATATATAATATATCAAATTCTATGCGAGCGAAAATTTTTCCACTTGAAAAATTTTTCAGGCATTATCATAGGTGGAACGTAGCGCTTGATCCCATAACGTGCAGAACACAAATCAAGTGGTTTTAAGAATACTGTCTGTAGACATGTCCGCGTGCATAAATTACAAGAGGGATTTATACGATATCCTCTGTGCGTGCTTGTGCGCCGCAGTACCTAGTGTAAATATTATTAATTTTTGAGGTGGTGTACTAGTGGGGTTGCCTATTAATGACTTTGCTTTAGCCCAATTAAAATTTAATTTTCACACCCACGAGTCGACAAATATTTATAATATATCCAACAGTGTTGTATCTATCTCATACCCCTGCGTACCTACCCAACCTGTTTGTCGGCGAGAAAGTGAACAAGGCGAAACATCCCTAAAATGCCACTCAAGAATGACGAGGATCGACCACCCACTGGTTGTTTGTAGTGTAGTCGATAATTTTGCAAAAGTACACAGGTATTTATGTATGTGCACAATTTATGGATAGTTTGTGATAACATTTTCGAAACAAAAATACTAATAATATAATATGATTTACATTTATGTAAAACCAGTTACCACTTACTATAAAATAAATTAATTAATAACACTTACTTTTAAACTGAAATTCGGCAAGATTAGTTTTCTTTCTGCAAGAACATAGTAATTGTATTCCAACGCCTCTAAAAGGAAGACACCACAATAACGGATAATAACTAAATATTTTTATATAAATTATCCCAAGAAGCTTTTTTAAACTTTTTAAATTTGGAGACAGTATTTGGTTACTCGAGGATTCTTAATTATATATTTCGATTCAAGAATACTGTGAACTAATGTGTCAAAGATCGCCAAAGTAAAATGCATTCCTCATAACGAAGTCAAGCATCTTGAAGTTTTTTTGCAGACATATATCGAGAGAATTGTGCTCTCACGTGATTCCGAGATATTTAGCGAAAGTTTCTATAGCCAGAATGCTTCCACCGAGATCATATGAATATTATGATGGTAAATGAGATGAAGAAAATAACACAATATGGCACTTTTCGACTTTCCGAAAAATCTATACAATTTCACAAAATATTATATGTAGAATCGCATATTGGAAAGCCTACTTGTTAACGGTCAATTTAATTCAATTTTATAACGGCACCGAAATAGGTCGTCGTAAAGCGAGTACAACAGATTAATCCACACGGCTCTTTTTGAGGCGTATGGTGTATACGGATAATTTCCTTGTGGAATGTAAACATTTTCTATGGGCGGGTAATAAAAGTGGACGTAGATCTTGCGCGGCTAAAGCGCGTTAAACGAGATTAAAGCCATAAAAAGAAACCAACGCTGGAGACTAGCCAGCCAGTTAATACTTCTCGAGGCATTCCCTGATGATACATTATGAGCACAAAATATCGATTTAATCCAATTAATACGTGATAAATCCGGCGGCAAGGAGACAGGCTTCAAACAAGAAGGGTTGATTTGATCATGGATACATAACATAGTTATTTGACTATTTATTCTTATGACGTACAATGTTTGATTTATTCATTTTGACATGAACGTGAGCTGATAAATTTATTCTTTTTCGATGTATGTAAAGCAACGATGAAAGATAAGAATATGAGCAATATGGACGCTAAGACGTGTGAAGACTTGTATTGGTAAAGATTGACGCTAGACAGTGCTACGGAACTCAATTTAAATAATGATTCTCAAATATTCACAGTTTTACGCCTATCACGTAAGCACATTCGCAGTATCACTCGATCCTCACCAAGGGTAGTTATTTTTATCTTTAATCCAATTTATTGCACCTATTTCAAAATGATTTTATACAAGACTTTGAACTGATAATTGGTTATAACCGACAGACTGTAAAATTTGTCTTGTCAATAGCCACATTCATATTGTATTTTATACTAAAACTTAATTGTGAACGATTTTTCAAAATTTTTATAAAAATATTTTCATTACGAAAGCTGATCTAAAAAATATGATCAGAAAAATGTTCTAAAAAATATAGTATATACATATATTTTGCTATTTTATATTTGCTACACTTCGCTCTGATATTTAAAATTGCTAAAAAAAACTATTTTTGTGAGGGATCCTATTCTTGAAATTCGCGCTAAAATCTGTGACCAAAAATAATCATTCATCAATAAGGATTAGAAGAAAGGGTTCCTACCCATAAATAACATGCATGGACTCTTCAGTACATTGAATGAATATTTCTGTTACGAAACTGTCACGGGAAACAATATATCACCGGAAGACAAAAAGCACCATAAGGCCGAAACATTCCCGTTGCACAATTCGACCTCGGAAATGTCCATCAAGCAAACGTCACTTTTCAAGGTGTATACATATTAAGTTGTTTTAAGAAGCAAGTGCAACAATTGGCTGGATGATCACTGTATGATTGTGATTGGTCAGCAAGATTTGCAGGCCAAGGAGGACCAGACAGATTCGAAGCCTCCGGCAGACACTCGAAGAGACACCTGCCCGCCCGCGAGCATCATACGGTCATGGACGTTCACATCCTCAGACTCCACCATACGAGCACCGCAGCAGAGAGGGATCATCGCAGGGAGCAATCAGAATTCTAAGGATCTTCCACTGACACCATCCCTGCGCCAGCTTCTCCACCACTACCGGAGAAAAACATCTCGCCCATCATAGTCTGTCGCAGTGTGTAATATAATATATAAAAATACATTTTTACTAAAACAAAAAGGTGGAATTATATTTATAATTGGAAATATATAATTTCACTAAAATAATTAAATAATTATTAACTATTTCTAAATTTTTATTAGACATATCGATATTTATACACTCATTGTTATTTGAAATGTATTGGTGAAAATAAAATTACAGTCTATTGCCAATAATCCGTTGTCAATCAACGTCGCTGTAGATTTCTGTACCAGCATCTAGCAATGGTGGTAATTGTTGAATCTCTCATTGTTCGTATTAATTGCGTTGTTTACTCCCGTTTGCCCGCTCGTTTCGGGGTCAGGAAGTAATACGAATGGAAATTGTACATTTGGACCCCGGATAGAGTTACTCTAATGCCGAACGCTATGGACTGAAACTTTGGCCAAACGACTCTGTTGTTGATCGTGTACTCCCTTAAGGGCGTCAATCCCTTGCGCACAGGATAGAACTCGTTAATCTCGTCTTTCAAAATTTAATTAAGAATTTTCTCTCTGCGTACACACACAGCATAATACGCATAACGAGTGTGCGAGTCTTCCTGGCGAAATTTTGAAAGTCATAGTTTTGACGGAAGGCATTACTAATTCGAACTCGCAATAAACTTTCAGTCATTCAAAGTTATACTTATTACATCTCGCGAATATTTTACGCAATTATATGTAGTATAACGTCAATTAACTTTTTGGGTCGTTTGTATTTTATGAGTTTAGAGAGCTTATATTGCGTTTAGAACAGTAAATATGTAGTCAAGGATCATAAAGTATTTATTATAAATCTGGCTAATTAGACGCAGGTGTAGAAGCCGTAAATGATAGAGTACAAAGTAGAAATTAGTTTTCATTGCTGGGCAACAGCAGCACTTACATACATTAATTAAAATTTTATATAATAATGAGAAGCTTAGGCTTTTTAATCACGCTCTTAACAAAATCGGCTAAAGCTGACCAAGCTGATGAGCAAATATTTTGCAAAAATGAGCTCACGATATTCCTATATTATTCAAAGAGCTGGACTTGTGATTTAAAAATGCTCGACGTATGGGAGAGGAAAGGTAACTTTAAAAATGTAGAGAAACTAAGTATCCAATTACCTCACTATGATACAAATAAAGATATAAATCAATACAAAAGTTAAATCTCTGGCTATATAACTGTGTTATTTTATTTTATGGGGAGAATTCTTGATGAAAACATAAAATAAACACGTCAGCCGATATCGTATAGAACACCTTTTAAACGAGCCATTTTATGTTAATGGTGTACCGTTTGTTTCGTTTTAACGCTATTTGTATATTTCTTATTATTTTGAAGGGAATGTATGAAAAAGTTTGTAGATTTCAATCGCGAATTTGTCACGAATAATGTGCGATATTTTCGGAATGGCGTTTTGTATTGGACGTTGAAATATTACGATGTTAGATTCAGATATGAGATTTATATTAAAAATATTTATGTGTGTAGTTTTATGATTTAACGTTGTGTGTACACATGTTTTGAAATCGGATCAGTTTATGTTTTAATAGGACTCGTTATGTGTAGTTCAAGTGGACATCATAAGAGCAAACCTATACATGTAATACGTGTGTATGTATGTATATAAAATATATATTTATATTCATAAACATAATGGGTATAAGGTTGTTTAAAATATTTTATTTTTCTCACGTTAAACAATTTAATCTTCATGCATATCGTATTCGATTTAACGGTTTTGTCTTTCATATCACATCAAATGGATCATAAAATACCTAATGATCGACACACCGAGCACCCGAGGGTCCGTTCGGTAATTGTTATAAAATAAAAGATTAAACAAATATGCGGTTCCTACTTACTGGACCCTCACGAATACCTCTCGTTATCAGCGTGACTCATCTCAGTCACCAAATTCGAGTAGCGAAGGAAAATATTGAATATTTTTATGATGATGTCCAAAAATATTGGGCGTTATGTGAAAGTTCACATTCGAATGAATGAATCTGTTTGTGGTCGAATATTTAGGACCAGATTGACCCCGACATCTGTCATCTTGAACTGTTGTAGAATGATCGAGGGTCATAAACGGTTCGACTTGCGCAAGAGCAACCAAACAAAACGAGCTTTGTGTTTTGATGCGTGTGCGCATCTATAAATCGAGTTTCTTTAAAAATAATAATGCTACTGGAGAATAAAAATAAATATGTGTGTAGTTTCATATAAAAAGAAAACGGGGCAAATAAAAATATACAGTACATATTAGTCTTTCAGTTAATAAGCTCTCTTTTAAAATATTAATCAAATAAAAATCAAATTAAACCCTTACTAAAAGCAACACTCACAAAAATTAGTCAGGGTCCAAAAAATGTTATAGCAAAAGAGTTGTGCAGGTGTAAAAAGTCTCCGGTTGCTCTCCGGTGTTGATTGAGTCTTGATCTCTCTAAAGTGAGTGAAAGTATGTGTCTTTTAAACACATCTTTGGACTCAAAATAGACGAATAGTAATAAAAAACGCTAGTTTAGACCAATTACCGTACTGTCAAATCCAGCTCATATACACTACCTCTAAAGAAAAACATTACGGGTGGCTATTTGAAGGCAAAAAAATAACAAATGGTTCTTTAAACAAAATATTTGAAGCACGATTTTAAATAAAGGTTCAGCTTAGATTTTGTTGCAGGCTTCGCAGGCACGTACGGTGAAACACATTCCCATTCGCTCGCTCGCGTGTTAAGTGACGAGAGTGAAAACCTTTGGAGTTTAAGACCTTAGTACCAAAGCAGCTCTTTGCTTAAGTAATCAGATTTTAAGTTTAAAAAATATTTACTTTTAATTCCGAACGTTCATTATAGATTGAATTTTAGGGTTTTGTTTACGTAGGGGTCACTACTTTCTCGTTTTAAGGCCCAAAAGGTGTGACTTTGCAGCCAAATAAACGGCAAAAAAGATAAAAGTTTATTTAATCGGTAAAATTTACTAAAATAGCATCGTTACATAAACGCAGCTCTTGAAGTCAGAGTGTCTGATGGAATAGCTGAGATTGTTATTGTGATGTCGTATTCTCGTGGTGCTCTATGGACGATCCGCTAATGTCTACCGTGTCGATCAGCGTTTGCGTTTCTGATTATTGTTTTTAGTACCGTAACAGGAAAATTGGACAACTTTCTAATAAGCACAGTTTTCTGACTTTTTAACCTTCTATCGGATTAGAAAAAAATACGACAATTTGAAGCCTTTTGTCTCTAGGTCGGAATCTCGTAAGCAGTCTTTTTGGTTGTGTATGTCCCTATGCCCAATGAATTTATTAGTTTACAGTTCTTTATTAAAATATTTTACGTGCTGATTTACTGTTTCGTAATTATGTATAATATGCAAACTGAGTGTATATTAACGATGCATGAATATTGTTTTACGTACAATTAACGTTTTTAAAAGTACAGGAAAGTGAAAAAAATGTTTTAAAAAACTTAAAGCAATATTAATAAGGAATGAAAATAAAAGATGGCAAATATGTTCGTCAATATAATTTTATTACAATTTTCAAAAACGTTATATTTAATTAATAACAAAATTGTCTACAAATGGTGAAAGGAAGATAAAATTTTGAATTGAATAGGATTAGTTTATGCATCCGCAGGAAGGTGGTGGTGGAGGATTAGCGCATACTGCAGGCGGTTCAGGTGGATTAACGCACGGTGGCGGTGGTGGTGAAGAAGAGCTGCAATCGCATGCTGGTGGAGGAGTAACGCATTTCAGTGGAGGAGGAGTAGCACAAGTTGGTGTCAGTGGTGGAATGTTGTCGCACTTTGGTGGATCGCAGTTACGTGGTGGTGGAGATGGTGGCGTTTTAATGCATGGTGGCGGCGGTGGTGGAGGCGGAGGAGACTCGCAGTCGCATGCTGGTGGAGGTGTAGCGCACATCGGTGGAGGAGGACTAGCACAAGTTGGTGGCGGTGGTGGAGCGCAGTCGCACTTTGGTAGATCGCAGTTACGTGCGGGTGGAGCTGGTGGAATCTTTACGCATGGTGGCGGAGGTGGCGGTGGTAGGGAAGGTGGAGGAGAGCTGCAGTCGCATGCTGGTGGAGGAGTAGCACAAGTTGGTGGCGGTGGTGGAATGTTGTCGCACTTTGGTGGATCGCAGTTACGTGGGGGTGGAGGTGGAGGCGTCTTGACGCATGGTGGCGGCGGTGGAAGTGGGTCACAGCAAGCCGGTGGCAGTGGAGGTGAAGAAGAGTTGCAGTCGCATGCTGGTGGAGGAGTAACGCACTTCAGGGGTGGTGGAGTAGCACAAGTTGGTGGCGGTGGGGGTGGAAGAGGAATGCAGTCACATGGGGTTGGGGGTAGCGGAGTAGGGCACGTTGGTGATAAAGGTGGTGATGAGCAACAACGAGGGGGTTCTGGTTCTGGGCATCGTGCAACACATGCCGATAGACCTCCCTATAATTACATAATATAAAATTAATAGATGATTTACATTTCAAAATATTTTATATAATATAATTATGTAGTCTTACTTGGATTGCTAGAATGACTAAGAGTCCGCGGAGAGCTTCTTTAAACGCCATCTTCGTAGAAGAGGTGAGAGCGGTTTGATGGATTTTTAATTTTTACTCCGCCTTTTATACCACTCAAAGATGATATGTGACGTATGTCATCGTGAAATAATGCATTAACAACTATCATAGAAACGATTGCTACGTGAATGTCTGCTATCAATTTGGCACGTATGCAACATTTATAGATAATTATTTATATTCGGTGCGTGCCGTACGTGATAAAAAAATTTGACTCATTTGAATGTAAATGAACTAATAATCCATCGCGGGTATATTGATTATTTTTTATTATGACTTTATAAATAACTTTAAATGAGTAGCTAGTTTCTACATTTTTACTCCAAATCCAAAGCGGATAGGCTTAAAATATCTTGGTCGTGGTTCCGCAGACGATTTTGATCTAACATTTACATTCGACACAAACATGTCAACAGTGTCAGTATTACTGGATATAAAATTTGAAGCGTTTGATGGAATTTACCATAATAGGATAATTCACAATTATGAAATATGTCCACATGGGTACAGATGATAATATACACTTTATGGTTAAAAAAACAATGATAATATATAATGTATTGTTTGTTGCGCGTCTTCTCATACAAAGGGTAGTATTTTGGTGGTAATAATGATGGTGATAACAACTCTTGCAAGTAACAAAATCTCTCGCTCGTTGTGTGACGTGTGGTATAAACTTTCGTAACGGGTTGATGCACGATGGAAGTTCTCACTTTTCGTTGTCCGTGTGGTCATTATGGTGAACTCTAAATTGTGACTAATATCGCATATGGTTGAAAGTGTCCACAAGGTATTAATAAATTTTTTCTAATATCACGGATGAACATCGTGACGAATAATAAAAATAAAATCAAGCAATTGGTTTGTGTTTATATTAGACTTTTATTTCAGTTTGGTATTGCGTTACTTACTTAGTGGTTGTTGGTTGTATTTACTCCATTGAAACGCACTGTCATGTTGCTATCAAAGATCAATAGAAATTAAATATATAAAATATAGCTTTAGGGTAATTTTACTATTATTTAATTTACAAAGTTAAATATTTTAAATTAAAATCCACCCAGAGTTATATTATAATATTTTGAATAAACTTGTCGTATCGAGTCTAATTTACCATTATCTTTATGAGAGACCTGCCTCGGCATTAAATTCGTCCTAATGCATCAGTCATGCGAGCTTATGAAACTCGATCGTTACACTTCGGGCCCCATTAGCCACAAAATTGAGACCCCTAATTTACGAGCTGGCCCACCTGGTCAGCGGTGTTTTATGCGTCCACGTGGGCCGCAAGTCTTTTTCAACATTTAAATCGAGCCTTGAATAAACAATAAAGAGACCCGAACGAAACACCAGAGGTCCGTTGATTAACAGCGGTGGCGCGGAATGCCACTGGCTCTCAAACTTTCGCACGGTACAGGGACAAAAGGAAGGAATTCCGACGGGAGTTTTTCAAAGTTTCGTTCGCCGATGGCGGTTTGTTCTTTGTTGGCTTATTGCATTACTTGCTGACAAGTTGTTAGCAACTAATAAAGTTACGAATATTGCATGTGGCTTTTTGTTATAATATTAAACAAGAAAAAACAACGAAAACTCTTAATTTTGGCTATTTATCTAATTATTTAAATCTATGTTTGATACAGATTCATCTGAGACGCACATAGGTTTAATAAGACCAGTTTTTTAAAACATTAAATTAAATATTTTATTTAAAAAATAATATTGACAAGGAATTTAGTGCGAATTGGAACATTGTAAAATTACGAGCTTTTGCGTAGTTTCATTTATTATATTAATAGAGCTTTTAAAAATAATTACAAATCTACTTTTGTATCACTCATTATAGTAAGGTTTTTAATACATATTTATTAAATTTTTGCTTAACCTTGTGATTATAACATTGGAATATTGTTGTTTATAATAATTATATTTATTGTAATAACAATAATAACACAAAATACTTACCATCATAAAAGATCCGTATAAGTTTATTATGATAAAGGGTCTTGAAACTTCATAATTGAGTTTCTAAAAATTAAATAGCAATATTGAGAAATTCAAAATTAATTCATTATAATAAATGATAAATAAATATCTAAGCTTATGACATCACACGTTTTTGTTCATTTTAAACTTGAAACTATTTTACGTGTGATATAACACCACTCGGCGCGCCTATCTTATTTTTTTATAATATCCATATATTGGCTATAAATCGACGAAATGGGCTATTAACCTATATGATAAAAACACGTTTTTTCTCTAGTCTATTGAGTTGTAACTAATAAAAATTAGTTTTATCTTCTTCCGAAGATGTATTATTAAAAATGAAGGTAGTTTTCTGATTGGAAAATATTTTAACTTTCATTAGTAGCTGACCTGAATGAGTAGTCAAAAATGCTCTTAAATTACCATTGTCTTAGAGTTTTTAAGAAAAATTTAACAGGGATTTTCAATATTGTTTTGCTTAAAAACTGTTTGATTTTTTATTTTGTTTATAATTTAATATAAAATGGCAATAAGCCCACATAGACGATAAACGGTCATTGTGTAACGATTTCGTTTTACATAATGCGTAAATCAAGTATCGTAGACAAAACGATTACGCTACGAAGATATATGAATGCAGTAACGCATTAGGATAGAACCGAAAGTGAATTATTCCTCATATTCGTGGAACGAAATTTAATGCATTTATTAAGTGTAGGTAAAATTTATTGTGATTTTATTGCCGGCAATGTATCATTTCGGGTGTGGTTTCTATATTTTAATGTCTCTTTGAATATCTGACAAACGTTTAATTTACGCCGGAGATGTGATGGATGGAGAAAGAATTATGTTCAATAAAAATATTTTTTATAAATACGATAGTAAAAAATCATAAAAAAGCTCTTTCATCTTTATGGTAAGCTTTTTTTAATATATATCAATATTGCTTATTTTTTGTTATCAATGTGAGGCTTAGAAATTGTTTTTTTAGTTAAATACGGGTTTAAAGATTTTTTAGTCATGAAAGGATTTTTTTATTGTTAACTTGA
This sequence comes from Plectrocnemia conspersa, assembly GCF_051122295.1. NCBI lineage: Eukaryota > Metazoa > Arthropoda > Insecta > Trichoptera > Polycentropodidae > Plectrocnemia > Plectrocnemia conspersa. Next base: position 14,239,146 of record NW_028277176.1, read on the forward strand.
CATCTTTAATGTGAGAAAAAAAATATAAAATACATTTTTTAAGTATTAAATATATTAATATTAATATATAAATAAATATTTTTACGTATTAGTAAATATTAAATATAGGTTGTGCTAGTCATATTATTATTAAAATAAAACAATAAGAAAACATATTTTTATATGGTGTTTTCAGAAACGATAATGATTAATAATATTATTTTCGAAATAAAATTTGGTCGAACCATCGTTGTTTGGTCGAATGAGATTTATTAGATTCTTGCGTTAATTAAAGCCTTCCTTATGCTTCGTAAGGCAATTGCCTAATTAATAATTCTCCTTAAAAGTTTTTAAGAATAAAATGTACTCAGCTTATATTATTATGGTTTCTGGGAATTATTATTTCATCCGCTATATTTTGCATTGAATATTATTTCTGCTATTAATAGAATTATCTTTTAACAACATTAAAGCATCATATCACAAAGTAGCACAAACAATTTTAAGTATTATAATCATTTTTCAGAATTCCATAAAATTTAGCAAGCTTATTTAATTAAAAGAGTTAAACAATCTTTTTTATATTTTTTTATTACCAGTTAATAAAGAAAATAATAATAATATCAATACCGGTAATACAGTTAAAACTAGTAATGACTGTGTTTTCTCTCGCTAATTCCGGTATTATTGGAATCTCTAGTTGTAACGCATTGGGCTTAAACATATCAGGTTACAATGGGAAATAAAAAAAAATGAAGGTCACGTGAAGGTCCTATAAGAAAGACAACAAATATAATTCAGTTGTGGGGTGGCACTGTGAGCTGCGTTTTTATGGTGCCTGTGACATAAAAGACAGCTTGATCTATTTCTTCTTCCGTTTTTAATGCTATATTAAGTCTGATCCTCTCCTCTACTAGACACCTGATTATGTTCCAATTCGTTTTTGCCCTTGCAATGGTCACTGGTTTAGACGTTGACACGTCTGAATAAAATTAAAAAATGGCTAGTATTCTGGATAATCAAGGCAAACGAGCAAAAATTTGTCCATGTGACATTTACCATGAAAAAGAACAGTTAAATAATATTATATTACCACAAGTATAGCTACATGTTTTTTAATGTGACTGAAATCTACGAAACACAAATAAGTATACGAGCACAATTACAAAAATTATATAGAGTTAATTTAATGCTATTTTTAATTCAATATACGCACACCTACCAAAATATAATAAAATCTTTAATAACTAAGCCGCACGCGGCTCGCGAGCCGCGCTTTACCGGTCATGAAATATGTTAAAAAAAGGCAACGAAAATATATTTAATAGCTTTCAGTCATTAATTTAGAGCCACTTTTTTCCCCATAAGGAATCGCATTTCTATGTTAAACTCAAAATCAATTAACAAGCCGCCTATCGATTCGCTCGCGGTAATTTTTTAATAGCGCCCAGGAAAATACGGGATCGCGTGTTCAAAACCAATAAACGAAAATTTATACTAATCTACAGTGAACGGTTAAAATTTACCACCGCGGTAAAGAAAAAACTTCTCTCATATACATATACACGCCAAGAATGCACCGTAGTAGGTAACGCAACGCATTGTGTGTTATAAATTATAATTTAACTCCTAAAGTCACTAATTGGAATATGATTGATGATGGCAAGCCGGGCGAGATAATTAACACGTTAAGGAACTGAGACAGTGGGCACAAAGGGCTTTTGTAACAATTTGAGTTGGTAAATCGAACCAGATTTGGTGGATGCGGAAAATTTCGGTCAAATTCCAAGCGACGACTGCGCGCGGAGCTTTAGATGTAAAGTGCTAGGAATGTGTACACTGCGTCTGTACAGAAACGCACAAATTCTCTCAGCAAATATTTTCAATCCATTAACAAGACAAACTAAGTTGAGTACAACAATTAACATTGTTTAACCATAGTAAATGTAATGCGTAGAAGTGAAGGCTTAAGTCATAAAAAACGATATGTCATCTACACATGATTAAGATCTGATATATTTTTTTTAATGTATACTGGACCAATAGAAAATTTTCGGACTTTTATATTATTTTTGAGAGATATTACATAGCATTTTTAAGCAGAAATGTAATTTTTGTCTCAAAATATTTATAACAATAATCGAAGATCAGTATCATTATCATAAATTGCACTAGCATTGACGTACAAGTTTAGCATTTTTTAACACCCTTTGTATGCACGCGTTAAGTAATAATAATAGCATAATATATTGCAATATCTAGTCATAATCTCAGGGCTTATCCGCCTAAGCGCCCGACCTTCTCAAACATTACTCGACTCAATATTTAATTACGTAAGTGTGTCTGTCTATCTTTGCACAGCGTCAAATCTCAGAAATTCATCTAATAACAAAACTACTCGCTCTCACGTATGTATATAAAACACACACATTATAATAATAATACAATATTCCGAGGGCTTTGCCGAATATAGTAAATCGTAATTAAGACCTTTACGAGCCGGCGGCAATTAAACATAGAATAATGACTGTTTGCGACTCGAAAATGTTAAGATTGAAATTAGGGCGCGGGTATCGCGAAAGTGTTCACTTTAACGTTGTAATTTCTCACGGCGATGGAACATCAAACACGTGATAATTTAATATCACGGTGTACATATCTTGATAATGTATCTAGTTCGAATTACTCGGAAACTTTAATAATTAAACACCAAAATTATTTCTGGTATTTAATTATTAAATATAACTGGTAATTTTCCAAATTTACCAGCGATATAAACCAGTGGTAAAAATCAGTGAAAAACATCGAAGGTTCGAACCTTATATGGACTCAATTGCTTTTTTTAATTTCAACCGTGTCTGTAAGAATGGAATTAGTAATTATTACACAGATTAGAATTTCCTAGATTCTCCTAATCTCACGGATGAATAATTAAAATTAATCCGAGCTAGGCCTTAGTGGCATCAATTGATTATAAATTGTGCTACTAATTTACACACTTTGAATTTAGTTCGTTGTGTCACTATTTATAATAAATTAATAAATAAATATTTCAATTCTACTGATCGTTCGACTTTTTAAGGACACCAACTGGTAATACACATTCACTGAAACATATATATATATGTTTCAGTGAATGTGTATTACCAGTAAATTTATATTTAAATTAGCGTTTCAGTGAAAGCCTTTCAGAACACATTTCACCAGAAAATACATATTACAACAAACAAAAATATAATTTAACTGATAGAGAATAGTGTAAATTATATACTGCTCTAAAAGCGATGAAACTCAATTTTACTGTTGTGAAACGTCTATTTTCTGTATAAACCCAGATCCAATGAAAGTTTAAACACAATAAAAAACAACTAAACCAATTAACTTACTACAATATTAACAATTAAAAAACCTACTTTTTAAGAATTTTTTTCACTATACTATATAAAATTATTAAAATCAAACCCAAACCAAAACCTAAATAAAATTAGTAATAATATGAATGTTCATTATTCATTAGGTATAAATATATATCTACTTTTGAAAATGTATTCAGAAATAATTTCACTAAAATACTCAGTGAAATTAAATTTAAATTAGTAAAAATAAAATTTCACTATAAAATATACTACATATAATATTTTTGTCAATGAAAAAAAAATGTTAATATGCAATAATTCAATGGATATTATTCTTAAACTATATTTTTACAAACTGTACGAAAATATTGTTGTATTTTATAAATACAGATCATTTAAAATCCACTTAACTTATCTATAAATGAAAAATAATAAAAACGATTAGAAAATATAATAAATAATAATCTTTATACACTTCTTATATCAATTTAATTTTTATCGTAAAAACTAAAATCACTGCATTGTTATAATGAACATAAAACTCGTTTCAAAAATAGGTCATAATTTGTTTATACATATGTATATCGTGAACTTTGAGGCTAATTTAAAAGAAAAAATGTTTAATAAAAGCTTACAGTTTCTTTTTATGCAATAAAAAAATTAAAAAGTATTTAATAGAAAATAAATAAAAATACTATAAATGCAAGATATCATTCTGTCTTATATACGATTTATTTAAATTTCGATAAAGTGTTATTTGTGTTATATACTTGTTTTTATATTTATTTCCAATAAGAGTAAAAATATAATGCGAATAATATTTATTTACAAATTGCAGTTTTTATATATGTTTTTTTTTAATTTTATCAAAGCACGTTATTTTATAAAAAAACATTTTTAACTGTGTAAGTTAATACTTTTTTTCTAGAATATTTTTTCTTTCAATTTGCATCAAAAATTATATCAATTATACCACATACATATGTACATATATCCATAATCATGAAAAAAGTGTCATCGAGAACGACACAGTTTTCCACATTGTTTCGCCTGATTTATACCCGAATATGTAGTAATCCACGATAAATAATTACCGAGTCGGAATTTGCAACCCTTCATTCGCATTTGACACACCGTGCGAATTTACAGCCCTTCTGACCCACATAAGGTCCTGGATGATATTTTCTCCCAAAAAAAGCCGTTCCGTTATTTTGCGCCAAATGGCGAATGAAGGATATAACACTATTGATCTCATACAGATTTTATAAGGAACAGTGCGGAAAAGGTTTCAAAAGGTCGCATTTGATGTTGTATTTTAAAATGTATAATTTATTTATCATTAGGTCTATTCGTGTAACAGTGGACATTTGCCGCATTTCCCGTTATTATAAAGCAATATGTCCATTTAATGGATTGGAATCCGCGATGATAAATCATGCAACTAAACGCCTATTCTAAACGCTCGACAAAACGTTTGCATTAATCATTCGTATCACATGCAGCTTAAGCATTTGCATCAGGCTAAAATATTCAGAGGTGTTCGGGTGAAAAATTGGCTCGTCACCGATTATCCGCAGAGAAACCCTTGGATATGAAAGTGTTGACGGTTCAATGTTTAATGTTGTAGAAAGACGTATATTTGGGACCATTAAAGGATTCCAACAGGTTAAGGGTCTCATTTTTGCTAATAAAAATGTCGCGTTTTTAAGATTTTTGGTCATAAAGTGTTATCCATTTAAACATTACATATTTAGTAGTAACATATCCTTCATTCCACTAAAATATATAAAGTTATATAATGTCTATCGGACATTGACGTGGCTGGTTATCCGACATGGACGGCTTTTATAAAAAGAGTTGCGTTCTAGAGCGTCTTAATATTTATTTTCTAAAGAAACTAAAAAAATAATTTGGTAACTAAAAAAGCCCAAGTTATAAGTAGTAATTAAAATTCAACAGTTTTTGAAACGTTTTGTCACTATGTTAGTTCAAAACATAATACTATACACATAGGGAAATTTTATGGCATATCTATAGCATTCTTCCTATTAGGACATTAAGCAATCTGTGTATTTGGACAATGATCAATTTTTATAATATATGTATAATATTTCATTCTCTCTCATTTCTTTTAGTAACTAAGTACTTAAGTAAGGAAAAATAAAAAGTACACGTAGGAGGTCTCATTTAATGACAACTGGTTTATAATAATATTTAAAAAATACTCTTTTGACCGTTTCTGATTCAAGTATGGGTTTAGATAAAATAAAAAAATATTTTTCATTAATCGGCACAGTTCAAAATACAATATGTAAAACATAAACATACGTATAATACAATACTTAGTTACACTTTTACTTTCGTCGTGCATATTACCCAAATTTTACATCGATTGAGTATGAAAGAATATTAAAAAAATCTTAGCCGATCCGCGCGACTAACGCGTTTCTAACATCCTGTAGGAGCAATAAATTAAAGGGGATACCTGATAAAGCTAAGCCTCCACCTCGGAGAGCAAAGCCTCGGCATTACAAGGAGACACTTAGCACAGTGGCCCAGGAATGGGGAATCGATTCGTCCTTTCATATCGCAAATATCCCGACGTGACAGCGCCTGCTGATATTATACTTCTCCCCTCCTGAATCATTTGTGCTCTTTGAATATGTATTTTTTACATTATGGATTGTTCCCAAACGTGAGATATCATTTATAGAGCTTGCGTGTTTGTAACTATAATGGTCAACGTGTTTTGGGACTAAATAACGTTTTTTTTAAAAGCTAATATGCATTCTTGACTTATCTTCCGCTCACGAGGCGACCCTCGTGATTGAGAATTAGAAAAAAATGGGTTGCGTTAATGCCTCGCTTGTATCGTATCAATCGTTTGCTGTACCAAAACAAAAAGAATAATAATTAAAATATATGGGTATCTAGAAGAAAACTGTGTTTTTGTTTCGTTTTGCTTCGATACTAAAATTCAATTAAGAAGATAGATAATGTCGTTTAATAGATACATAAAATACAACAATATACCGTGGAGCAAAAGTGCTTGTATGATAGGTAAAATTAAGATAAAGTATCGATTATGTAATTTATTGAAAAAAGTTTAAAAAAGTTAAGTTTAAATCTATATTTAAAATACAGTTTCTAAGAAGTAAATATTACATAAAAAATATGAATTATAAAACATATATTATAGTTCAACGCTAGTTTTGCACCTAAATCACGGTACAAATTTATGACAAGACGTACAAATTAATGGGCAATCGCGAAATCAGCTGTAGCTGGTTGTTCCTTTTCACGATGGCTTTGTTCAGGTGGATAATAGAGTTGCGTGACGCAACTTGCGTCCCAATCGAAAAAGTCATGTAAATCAGTCCACTGTTTCGTGACGTTCTTTTATAAACTGATGTGCCAATATCAGTAATAGGCAAGTAGAATCGTCAGAAAGCCCAGAGAGTGATTTTATACTGAATATATATACCGTTATTTGGTTGACTTAAGTCAGTATTATAGCGCAACTTCGCCCCCTTTTCTTTTACGATTTTGGCTCTAAAGAAGGGATATTACTTAAAATTTCAAATTTTACATCCCAATTAAAAAAATAAATTATCATGATTTATTGAAAATGGGATTTTATTTTCTTTTTGGCGTGAGAATCTCGGTTCAATTAGTTTTTGGCAAAGATTAGTTTGTTTCATTTAGTTATACTCAGAAAGACAATAGTTTTTTTATCCTGTACCAAGTGATTTTTTTTATTTGGTCAAGCATGATTAGGAAAAATAGTTAAAAGTTAAATATTCGTAGGGTAATTTGATATGGATTTATTATAGTCTGAGTCTGTAGTCTTTAATTTACATAGTTATTAATTGTTAGTTATACTGTATTTTTTATTTTAAGATCGATCGTATTGACTTTGGAACGAAATTTTGTGACTATTGTGCATTACAAGGTGTCATGCACGATTTCTATATAAATTGTTAATGCTTTTTGCTGTTAAAGGCCATTAATTGTGAGTAGAGTATGGTATAAATTTTTCATGCACGACAAAGCTATAGTCGTTCTTAAGATTTCTATTACATTGTCGTTTTTGGAATCTCCAAAATATTCATCAAAAGTTAAAAGCCATTAAATAATACAGCTAGCGAGAATAAATTTCACTCTATCAGGTTTTTCTTACTTATTATAGCAAAATATTATCAATAACAATCTTTGAAAGTTATAAAATTGAACTTTTTTTATGATAGCAATATTGATTTTTTCAGTTGTTTTCAACGATGTGGTTAAGCATAGCTTACATTTATTGAAGAGTTATTCATAATTTATATAGTTATACATGTTTTATAAAACTAAATAAACTGAGTTTCGAAACGCATAGGTGTACATATAACAAACCAGCTGACATTGAAAAAAAACCTGATTGATTTATTTATTGCTTTGGTATTATCGATTTAATAATAAATTAAAACATTTACAATATTAAAAAAGGTATTCGGATTAAAAACCCAACAAAAAATCGCGTTAGCAATTTTAATTAAAAATAAAATAATAAATATGATCAATAAAGCCAAGCTAGCGCGGTAATTTCACACAGTTTAATTTGACCCTTTTACAGGGCTTCGTTCCGTCTGTGAGGCTTTACCCTTTTTATGTGGCTATGTTTCTTTTCTTTTTATAAATACAACGTATAGTAAGCACTCTCTTTGTGATAGGTGTATCGTTATAAAAGTTTTAAAATTGCGCTAATTAAGAAGTTTCTTCGTTAAAATTGATCGATTTGGTTTCTAAATTAAAAAGTTTTTTGGGTTTATTAGTGAAATTAATGTGTTATTTAACCTGTTGTATTTTTCAAACTTAAACAGTCTTTTGCGGCGCTAACGGCCGTTATAACGGCGTTGAACAACATCGTCGGTCCATTTTAAAGCGTCGTAAATCACCATTTATTGTTTCCCGATAGGACGTTATTCAAAGAAAGTTTTTAATATGCAAAACGCGAGATTGTCGAAAAAAGAACATTAAAAGGTATGTTTCCCCCTTGCAGATTCGCGTAATTAGCACACTCGTTTTTAATACACAGTTAATAAATTTTCCTTATCGGAGAGACCTAATTCGAACCCTTTTTTCTTGAAACGGTTATTGCCCTAATGGTAACTGATGTTCCGGAGGACATTTAATTCTAAATGATTATCAAAATTAAGTTAGCGAAACAATTTCGAACCGATCAAATTTCGGACGCAATATTGCGTTATAATATTATTCAATTTTGGTAATAATATTAAGGCGACTACGTTACGCATGTTAATTAATCGTCGGGCGAACTAACGAAATTATTAACGGTCGTCTTTTGACAATATCAGTAATGCTATTATTATAGTATAATACTTTTCTAAATATGAAAAAATTGTATTAAAAAGTCTACATTATCGACCCTAAAAACATAAAAATGTAGGAATGGATATTAAATATACGGTATTCAAGTTCAATTTTTACTTAATATATTTAATCAATTAATCGTTATTAATTTCTGGGGCATGGTGGCAACACTACGGTCGGGGGGGGGGGGCAGTGGTCAAGCGGGACGCGGTGCGGGTGCGGTGCAATCGCGAGCTATCCGGGCGTTATGACGGGAATGTGCATTTGTGACGGCGAGGACGACGTTGTGGCGTGGTTCGCCATTCTGGAGCGCGTGCCATTATTTCCGGAGGGACGCGCTAGCACCATCGTCGACGCGCTCAGTGAGACAGCTCAGAACGACGCGGGCGCCATTAAAGCGGCGCTGTTCAAGGTGTTCGCGTCGACGAAGCGGAGATGGGATAGCGAACACCCAGAAGTGTTTATGGAGGAGATGCGGAAGCCCGCGACGGTCGATGGCCTCGACAGCGATGTTTTCTTGTCGCGCCATTTTGTCCACCGCCTACCAACCGAAGCGGCGAGCGCCGTTGGGATGCGCGACGGGAGCGGTACGGCAACCCCGTCGGAGTTGGTCGAGTTCGCGAGGCCACTACGAGAAGCAGTACGCGCTAGCGTCGGGGCGGCGGGTGTTGCTGTCGGCGGCGCGAGGCCAGCGACGCGCGGGGAGATGGGGCAGCAAAAAGTGCTTCCGATGCGGTGGCCCACATCTGCAACGAGAGTGGAAGACGTGCGGCGGTTCGGGCCATTTTCAACGCGATTGCCTTGCGGGAAAAGAGGTTGGGAGGTCCAGTGCGTCGGTGGGTCTCCCAAAGTGAGCGTTGCGGCGTTGCGGCGTTACCGAGTTACCTACCGATTGTCGTCCGCGCCGGTCGAAAGGCGCTGGCGAGTGCGAGTCGGCGAGAGACAGATTGAAGCGGCCGCGGCTTCGTGTAGTTTCACACGTGCCGGATGGATTTGCCCGGCACCGGGCGGGCGCCGTGCAGTGGGGGTGGTGTTACATACAACATCACCCCCACTACACGACGCCAGCCACCCGGATGCAAATCCACCCGGCCTTCGAGTTTGCCCCCGGCGACAATCAAAGGTCGCGATTTTAGCGCAGGCGAGTCATGGACGGCGACCTGGAACTGGAAAGACGGTCCTCCGGCAATGTTAAGGAACAACATCTCTCACTACAGCAGCGTCGAAGTAGAGGAACTTCAAGAGTGGCCTACAGCTTCGCAAAGCGTGCATGCGAAGGCGTGTCGTGGGAAGACCTCATCGGTCAACGAGCAGATAACGTTATGCGAGAGATCCTGGCATCCTGGCCAGAGTGGATGCAGTAGATCCAGTGCGAGGGAAGTGGAACGTTTCGCAAACGGAACAAGGAAGCGTTTGGTGCGACGCGAGCTGGGTCGCATAAGGTGTAGCGCTCGAAATCGACGGAGAGGTGGTGGAGGACGCAGCTTGGCTTCGGAAACTAGCTGTACACATGCCAGCACGACAGCGACGACGGCCTCGCTACTTTGAGTTCTTGTGATAAGGGCATTAGGAGGGCGTGCGGCATGGTGGCAACACAGCGGTCGGGGGGGGGGGGGGGTCAGTGGTCAGTATTTATATCATTAAAGTATATCTCAAACATATTAGTATTTATGATCTGGGAAATTTTATTATTGAACTTTTAGAAGTACTCAAATAAAATTTATATAATTATATATTATATTTAATTCGTTTTATATTTATCATAAAATTAATATATGAGAGAGTAAATTTGTCTTTGAAATATAAATATCACTATGTTATAACATGAAACTTGAGTTTCATTATGTAGAATATAAAAGCGTTGAAATGTGAACAGCATGTGCTTGGAAAAAATACCGGATATAATATTATAGGTTGCTATCTAAAAAATCGAGAGTGGTATTTGAATTTCTATATCTCTGAAACGTTTATATTTAGAATATACTATAAATAAAAAAGATAAAAATGTATTAAACAATTGATTTACAATTTCTCTGTTTAGTATCCGTAAAACTGTATTTCTTTATAAACGGATAAACTAATACGAGTATTTCCACATGATCTGATATATTCACAGAAATGTGACATCACTTCGTTCAAAAAATAATAAAATATTTTAAAATAAATTAATTGAAAGCTTACAAATTACAGTTAGTTTTAAAACTTTCATGAGGTTTAGTTAAGTTTCATTAATTTTTTAGGTTAGGTTTGGGCTTAAGCAGCAAATGAACGTTTCTTAACTGTCAAATTGAGTTTCATCGATATTTTAGAGCAAATTTAAATCCAGCTTATCTTGAGCACTGGTCAACAAGCTGACTCTGATGTTTCTGTGTGTGCTGTATATATACATATTATACCATATATGCAAATTTAGATGTTATTTTATTTTATTAGACATATAATAATTATTTATAAAATATTGTTTGTCACGTAGGCAAAAAAAATAAAATATACTTTTAGTGTATTAGTAATATCACTATATTTTCCACAAGTATGTATTATTACAAGTAATGAATAAAACAAAAATATTTTATACTATTACGATTGTTCGTATTAAATATTTTTAATCTATGGCTTCAAACAGCAATCGGCTGAACTACATTTTAATTTAGTATTTCCAGATTTAGATTGACACCTGAAATATAAAATATATGTATGTAAATTATTGTTTGTTTTATAATATATTAGTCTCATTAATATCTTACATTGTAGCTGAAGCCGTTTTCTTAAGAACGGCATGTCTCTTTTGCCTGATTGGTCTCGTTTCTCCTTCTTCCTCCCCGGTGGACCTCTTCACCAAAGTATTTAAGCTGCCCACTCTCGACTTAGACGTCTGAGGATTTAACTTCGAAAGTTTTAAAGGCTTAGCCGGCGGCAGGCCGAACTGGCCTAGCTTAGCATTGATCCTGTCAAATTTACTCTTATTATACTCGGACTTTGTATGTTCGTTCGAGTTTCTATTGTCGAACCATTCGCCGCCAGATTCATCATCAGATTCCAATTTGTACGTAAAAGTGGGTGGTGCGCCTTTTCTTATGTTTCCTTTCGTATCGGCTTTGGTTTCTTCATTATTTCGCTCATTTGCAGGTGACTCATTAGTTGCTCGATCGGCAAACAGCGTAGTCATATTATGCTTATTGATGTAATCGTTGAAGTATTTAACATATTCCTTAAAGTTTTCAGGCATGTTTTTAGTGTATTGTTTAGTAGCTGGATCATAATAGTAATACGTCGAGTTATGATTCTCAGTTTCGTTCAAATGTATATGATGCAAGTTGTGATTATTCATGTACCAATTGTAATAATTCGCGTAGTATTCATTATGGTTATGATGATCATGATTGTGGTGAGTCTCTTCCGATACGGTGGCTTGAGTTAATTGATCGTCTGATTGTTCCGCGGCTTTGGAAGCGGCGATTACATATGCCGTATTCCAAAAGTCGTTATATTTCGATTGTAAAACGTTCAACTCGTTCTCTTCGAGTAGTTTAGGTTCAGAATACGCAGAGTATTCGTTTGTAGTGCTAGTATCCATTTCGTCGCAATGATTCTTGTTGCATTCAAAATACTCGCTATTGTCCACATTTCCGTTGTTTTCTGCGTATGTGATCTTATTATCGATTTCGTCAAGTTTCGTTTTCAACTCTTGGATATGTATGTACAGCTTTTTGGATAAGTCGTACATTTCCCTCACTTCAGGTGTCCATTCGCTTTTCGATGGTTCTTCTTCGTTAATTTGCGAAGAAGCTTCGACCGTCATGTCTTCGATTTTCTCTTCGATGGGTATTTTAGTGTCCCTGTTCTTTAAAATGGTGGTCATTGATTTAAACTCTCCGTCGACTGGCACAAAAGTGGCAAAACACGTGTAACTGCCGTTGAACTTTGTCGCGGGCCAAGTGCTATTGGCAGGATAGAGTAAACCAGTGTCGGGATCTTCGCAATGCACTCCTGGAAAAAGAAACATTAGCTTTTAGTATACAATTTTATAACAATTTCAGTTAATCTTAAATTATAGAATAATGATATATGTACTTACATCTATAATAAATAATCAATATATTTTTTTTTATTTCAGTAGCTGATTTTAGGCGTTAATAATTATGGTGAGTGATTTGAATATACATATATTTTTAGGATAACGATTAATCAGATAACGCAATAAACATTTCAATATATTAATTAAATATTTTTTTCCAAAGTTATATGAATATTAAATAATTTAATATAGACATTATTAATGTCGAACTTTACATTATTATATTCAATCTATTAGATATGAGTAATTTAATATGAACCGTATACCGCGGGATCTAGGGGTTTATTGTGTGTAATTATATAATATCTGTATTATTATTAACAGTAAATATAGTACATATATTATATGTTTAATTATAATATAAATATGTTTTAATGATTTGATTTTCTAATATATATATTTCCCTTATTAGTGCGAGCGTTTTGCTTATTCAGTTAAAAAGATTGTTTGATTAGTTATATATTATAATATAGTTCATTTTGTAATATTTTTATTTGAGTCCATATGGATAAATAAAAAAATTCTAATTAAGGATTATTAAAAAAACCGAATAAATAAAATTTTTACTTCTCTTATTCATGAAAAGATTTTTCTTCGTATGCTTTTACTATTTTTAACAGTACATAATGTACTATACTATACATAAAATGTACTATAAATAAAATAGGAAAATCTCTTAAATTATTACGAAATTTTATATATTATCCAGGTTATTAATAATTGTAGCAAAAATACTTGTAGCTCAGTTAAATCTAAGTAAGATAAAATACATTTAATATTACATTTGATTGATAGATTATAGAAAATTATATGCTTTAGGAAATAATATTTACGATATTATACCATATACCCGAGTTAAAACTTTACATTTTGCGTCTTTACCAAAAATACATGTAAAATATATTGTATTTTAATAAAAGTATCGCAGTAAACATAATTTAGCAAGCTTTTTAAGCTTTGATATATTTCAGTCAGCAAATTTTTTTTTTTTTGTTAGAGGATACTTTCTTTAGACTTTTCTATATTGCTTTTTTAATTCATAAGAGTCCTAGCAAAAGTTCTTATTTGTAGAGATATATAAAAATCACAGCAGAATTATTACAACTTCTGATATATCCAATTATTCTATATTTTTTGTTAAAAAAGTACTATAGGTTTAAAAAAGTTCTTCTGTCAATTCTTTACTTGATTATTTGTTGGAAACAACTTCGGGAAATCGCTAATTGAATATTTTTTTGTGAAATTTTATTTATATGGCACTTCAGTCTTATATACCTTATGTTTTTAAATTTACTCTAGGGTAATTTTACGCTGTTTTCTGAACCCTGATATACATATGTATATTGTGACATGTTAGAATAGTTCATGAGAAAATATCTAAAAAAACAACTCTTATAATATTGTTAGTTTAATTTTATTACTAGTTTATTGAATTTTAACATTTTTAAAATTTATATCATAGCCAGATTTTAAGTATAAAGCAAAACATCTGTTTGCTGAAACAGCAAAAGCTCACATATAGTGAGCTCTGGTGTCATGTAATTTTCACAGCTTATTATGTACGAAATTTCTGGTTATTTCCAGCTTTCAACATTAAATACATAAACTATGGAGCTTTAAAATATTCCTTTAATTGTTTACCATATTGCGTAACATATTGTCTTTTTGAGTTGATTTATACTTTCTTTTTGGACTTTTAAATAATATAATTGACTGTTCTGAGCTATTAAATCAAATGAGCATATATGTATCTTTATATTTTAGTGCTATTATTTATACACTTCACAATTTAAATATATGTGTTATTTAGTTAAATATATATACATATATCGATTAGGAAGATATTTGATAATTTAATTTATATAATTAATATGTTTATTAGCAAACATAATTATAAAAATGCTTAAAAGGCTATGCAATATGGTTGCAATATTTCCATTCATTTTATTTATGATCAACTAAAAATATTGTGATAATTTTACAATTATATAAAGCTAGTTGTTTTTATTTACATGGTAGTAGTCTGTTCTACACTTGTGTTTAAATAATAATCAAACACAAACTCATCATAACTTTTTCGAAAAAAAAATCGCTCGTTTATTTGGTTATGTGAGGGTTATTTTGTGGTGTTTTATAGGGTATATTTTTGATGTTCTAAAAGGTAGTTCATATATTGTTTATATAATCTATTTTAATAAATACGTTTGTAGAAAAACGTTAAGCAGTTTTTATACCATTTTACCACAAAACTTCATACTGTAATCAGGCGCATACCGTGAGATACTTTCCCTTTCGCTCGTTAGCGTGTTAAGTGACGAGAGTGAGTGAGAGATAAGAGCGTGCGTTACATGCGTTACGCACGCCCTCATCTCTCACTCTCTCTCTCGTCACTTAATACGCGAGCGAGTGAAAGGGAAAGTATTTCAGCATACGCGCCTGCTTGTAATAAATTCTAAAATGGATGAAACACTATGGCCAACTTTCAATATTTATATAACTATTGGTTTATTTTGATTCTTACCTCATATTTATATCTTTTTTACTGGTAAGAAAAGTTCTAAGAACAAGGCGCGAGGTTTTGAGCGCAAAGCGTGATATTACAATGACGTAGCGCAAAACATTCGCTAATAATTATTAATATAAAAAATAAAATTACCATTTTATAATAATTTTAAAATATTTTATATAGCAAGTTTCGAAAAATAATTTAGCAATAGTATTCAAAAACAAATTAGAATATATTATAGATATATGATATAAGACATTTATTAAAAATAAACTAATTCGGATGAAATAAAAAAATTAAAATATGTTTGACTGCCATCTATAGTCTATTAAAATATAGTTAAACAAGTTTTAGGAACAGGACCATTTGATTCTTCATTCAAATATTAACTCTACTTTATTATTTAAGGATCTGGGATAATAGTGCTGCATGCATGCAATAAAAATGTTTATTTCTAAAAACAAGAAACGGACGATAAAATATAGATAACGTTTCTGGTATGTAGTTAAAAATTTATATCTTTTCTCGTGTTACTCCATGGAGCTCATTATATTTCGCGCGTTTGTCGCGTCACGTGACGCATACCGTATTTGTGGGCTAAGGATTTTATACTGGTCAAAACTTTATTTTTCTTTGTTTTATTGTACCGTTGCTTGTCATTAGTTACTAAACAACTCACATTATATTTTCCTCGGCGAAGAATAAGTATTCAATTTTGAGACTTATTTAATAACGCAAATACTGCTTTTGGTATTAAATATGTTTTTATATTTGTCTCACTTTAGCGCGATCAATCTTCAATATATATGATAATAAACATCGGAAAAATCAATATGAAAATGGTGTTTTATGTCGGTTCGTTGATGCTTTATATGGATTCTTAACCATTGTATATAAGTATATCTTACCATCGTTAACAGCAGCGACACTACTCCAAACACAAGCCACAAGTGCAACACACAAAAACTTATACATTTCGTATCAAAACTTTCAAAGATTTTTAAAACTTTGCTCCACTTACGAGTAGCTCTATTGGCTCTTCTACGTAGTGACTGACCTCCCTGCTTTTTTGTGTCGCCTTTTATAGTAGTTCATTGTTTTGGCGACACATAGGTACACCGATTCGTGTCATATTTGCTTCCTAGACAATTTCGCAAAAACAAAACGGAAAACAACAAACGATGACCTAATTAGTGATTTATTTCTCTGAATCGACATGCTTTAATGCACGCGTAAACAAAAACAGTGTCTGTGTATGTGTGACTCATTTAAAAAAGGCCGCCCGGGGTGCGAGATAATTAAAGGCGTTTAAATAACGAAACGTATCCAACAATTGTTTGAGATAAAATCTCATCAAGTGTCCGGACCGCCCCCGGTCAGGCTAAATAGGGTTAAGAACCGTGCGGGGTTAAATTAACCCGATAATCTAGTGAGGTCATAATTTATAACGCCCCTATGTTGTATGTGTTTTTCGGCTCGTTTGTGATACACGTTGACTTTGTGTAGAGATTGGCCCATAAAAATAGATATATATTTTAATAAGGATTAACAACACATATAGAATGGGGAAATATATTTTGAAGGGTGAAAATTATGTAAATTATGCAACGAAAATTATTATTAATAACCAGTTAAGAAATATATCGTACTTAAAATTTCTTGTTAAAATTATTTTTAGTTTTGTTTTAATCTGTAATTGAAATATTCAAGCAAAAAATAATTTAAGAAAAGCAATTATATCAACATTAACATATTTTTAATTGCTCAGTCGAATATATCCTCAAATTATACGACTACAAAAATGTTACTCCTGTGGCGTCCACACATAGGTGACCACGTTTGAAATGGTCTTTGTCTCAAAACTTGTGTTAATTTACTGTTACCAAAATGATCATCCATCAAAACACAATAGCGTAAAGCGTAAAGGATGGATCATATAGCCCTGGTTACGACCATAAAAAATCGCATAAATAACACGAGTTTTGTTCTTACAGTAAATATTCTCCGTCATTGAGAGAATATTTCTTTGTTGCGAAATGGTCACGGATATAATATATCACCGGATCCACAAGATTCCTGTTGCAATGCAATACGACATTGGACAATGCCCATCAAGCGAATGTCACTTTCTGCAGTGATTGGCTGGATTATCGCTGCATAATTGTGATTGGTCAGCTAGTTTTAAGGCTCTGGATACCTAAGCCTGGACTCCGATGAGGAGAGGGCAGTCACAAGCAGCCACTCGAAGAGCCCCCCCGCCCACATACAACTGCCTGCTACAAAAACTCAATCTAGACTAAATACTGATATTTGTTTTATGTATAATATAATTCTAATATAAACATGATTACCATAATTTTAATTGGGTAATTTATATTTTATAATTATCTCAATAGTCACAAATGTATGTATATGAATCCATAATTTTAATTAACGGGTTTCTACATCAGTGTACAGTATAACATCTACTACACGTAATATACCCACCATTAAGTTATGCCATTAAAGCTCTCTTCTCGGCGATACGCAAGTATTTACGAGTGACAGGTATAATCCCTCGAATTCGGCATCCCCGCTAATCCTGCAAACAATTTACGGATTAAGGCTCATATTTATGTTGAACCACTTGACAATGGCGTGTTAAACACAAGAACAACAACAACACCGACGAAACGGCTGCGCCACAACGACAACAACTTTATTAGCGCCATCCCCCGATGTGGGTACCTTTTCATTCCGCCTCATCCATAATGATACGGCGACTGTGTTTATAACTGAATTATGTATACATATACACACTATGTATAATATAGATGTTTCGTTGATTGTCGGAATATTAGCAATGTAATTAAATGTGTTATAAGATGTGCCAGTCTTAATATATCTCGCCTCAGTCGCAATACATCAGATACAGTCAAAATCTACGTTCAAAATTAAGTGGTATATTTACATATACATATTATACTTAATAAGAGTGGCTGCTTGTGACAGCCCTCTCCTTATCAGAGTCCAGGCTTAAGTATCCAGGGCTGCAAAGCTTGCTGACCAATCACAATCATGCAGCGATCATCCAGCCAATAGATGTACTCGTTCCTTAGAACAGCGAAATAGGTATACGCCTTTAAAAAGCGACATTTCCTTGATGGGCATTGTCCAAGGTCGTGTACTGCAACGAGAATCTTGTCGATCCGGTAATTTATTATATCCGTGACAGTTTCGCAACAAAGAAATATTCTTTCAACGACAGAGATTTACAGTAGGAACAAAACTCGTGATCATTATGGATTTTTTTATGGTCGTAACGAGGGCTGTGTGGTCCCAATCTTCTCGTTATTGTATTGTTTCCTTGTTGGTGGGTGATCATTTTGGTCACAGTAAATTAACGTGAGTTTTAAGAATATGATCCCACAAGAGTTTATATTTATATAATATGTCATTATTTACACACTGATTTTATTCCTGTATCTTTTTACTTACTTAGTAGGTGTTGATTTTGTTTACCCCTTTTTAACGTATTTGGGTAACGGCTGTAATGCCAAAATATTAGATTCATAATAAATAAATTTATTTTGTAGACACTGACTGCATTTATGTATGTAATTCCTATTTTCTCCGATCGTCATGTGTGTAAGTTTGTTTTGTAGCAAAAACTGATTTGAGCACTACGATTTTTTTGCTTTTAATTTGACAATTAATTCAAATAAAACATTTTTTTTATCATAAATTTAAACTACGGTGCTATAAAAAAATAGTGTTAATAGTTTAGTTGTCCAATAAAAGATTATATTTTGATTAATAATAATTACAATTTTATTATTTAATTTATTATTTTCTTAGCTTATCTAAAGAATATAATAATAAAGAAGCAAAAATGAATTCTAATACTATTGTACTATAATAAAAAATAACATTTTGTTATAAAATTAACATAAAAATATTAAATGTTAAAATATTTAGTTAAAAGAAAAGAAATAAGCGTACTACATTGTTTGTTTTCCACCTTTTTTGAAACCGCGTAGTAAATTGTAAAATATTTTAATTAAAATTAAACTTCAAAAGGGATATAATTAGTATTTTATTTATAGAAAACGGTTTTGTTTTAATTCATAAAGGGTTAATAAATAAATTTATGTGATGTATATATGTATATTTATATATATATTTATTTATATATATTTATATATATATATATATATATATATATATATATATATATATATATATATATATATATATATATTTATATATATATATTTATTTATATATATATATATATATATATATATATATATATATATATATATATATATATATATATATTTATATATATATATTTATTTATATATATATATATATATATATATATATATATATATATATATATATATATATATATATATATATATATATATATTTATATTAGCGATACAAACAGATACGTTTGATACAAATATTGATATTGCTTTTAATTCCTCGTCGCCGTGAATTCAATATATAACGTCCAACGAGACGTTCATGTAAATTTAATATATTGTATATTATATATTCTCCGTTAACCCAGATATGAAATATTAAGGTCCTTATTAAAGTACCGTGTCCTATTATATGATACTTCACGGCGCCCATCTTTTGGAATAAATTAGTTTAATAAACTAGTTTTTGGTAGCCGCAGGTATGCGCCCATGATGTATGGCTATTTGATAACGCTAATTGATAGTTGACACTGAACAAGAATCAATTTGTTCACCGTTCATAATCGAAAACGCTCTATATAATTTTATAAAGCAAGCTTCGACGTATTATCTTACACGGCTACAGGATGGTTTAAGTGTATTGTATTTATTTATGGAAAAAATATTTATTATTAACTCAATATGTATATTTATTTAGATACAAGCTATTTCTGTACGTGAAGTATGAATGTTATATTACGGTTCTCTTCCGGCGTCAAAACCGAATTGTGGGTTAAAAATTTACGTTTAATCCAATGTGCGGTTAAATTCATACCTGAATACGATTTATGTACATTTATTAATACGATATGTATTAAATTGTTAAATTCTTTTTGAACACGGTGCTTGCGAGAAGAGTACGTATCTTTTTACCTGTCATACATAGTTTGAGTTATAACACAATTTTTTTAACGAGACCTTAATAGACGGTGGGTTTTTAAAAGGAAAAATTAAATTGTTGAATGATAAATGTTGCATGTGGTTGAAGAGGAGTGTAATTAAACGGTAAAGACTAAATCAGACATTAATAATGAAATTTTAATATCATTGGATAAAAGTTAAGTAAAAAAGTCGACATCGGAATCTTGAGCTGAAATATTAATACAAATTGTTATATAATATAATAAGTATATAAAAGTTTTGATTCTCTCGAATTATCGCAAAAAGCTTTTCAAGCTCTTTTTTTGAGAGGAAATCAGAGGCACATATTTTATCTCCATTCTCTTCATTGTGTGTATTATTTATGTTTATTGTTCGCTCTTAGCGAAATGCTTCCTATTCCTCTCAGTTTATATTTTTCAAAATCCTTGTGAGTTATGTCATCATAATAAACGATTTAGTGGTTTATTTTTTACGTGTTAATAACATTAAAATTAATCTAAATTATAATATCATATAATATCTAACTTCGAGTTAATTCAAATAATTCAAAGAAAAATCCAACTAGTAAAGCAAAGTATATTACAATAAAAAATGTGAAACATATACAAAAAGCTATAAAAAAATTTCGTTAGATTTTTATGGCATATTTTTCGTTAATATTAAATGCTTGATTTTTAAAGTTAAGTTATAAAATTTAATTTTTTTATTCATTTTAATTTTTTTTAAAGGTATTATATTATCTTTTTTAAGAATCTTATATATAATTGTTATATTTAATTCATTGCAATGAATGTGCCGCATACAAAAATTTGATGATCTGGAAAAAATCTCTCATCTTAACATCAACTATTTCGAAAAGTACCTTCTCAATATTATAAATATCGTCATTTACAAAATAAATTAAATGATAGTAACCATTAAGCATAAGTTTCTTAATAATCTGGATACTAGCCACTGAGACACTTGGTACTTTAACGCAGTAGAGTGGTTAAGTCATGCTCTCAAATGGAAAACCTGCACTGGAAGTTGACAAGTGTCTGATTTAACATTTACAGTGTATATATCTGCTCATTTAAATTAACTGAACATACATCTCCAGTATGGAAATCAGTTAATGAATTGAATTTTTCAGACAATGTTGGCCTTTGAAATTAAACCTATCTGAGAATAAGAACAGTGACTTAATTTACTTTGTCTGAACAAAGCCACATAAACATAAAAATATATATACATATATGCGGCTTTAATTGCTGTATTAGTACATACATGACTTTCAGATTAGATTTACTTTTTTTTAAAAACAGCAATTGTATTTCAGTATATTTGCTCTATAAACTCTATATATGGGCCCTAATTTTTTTGTCGGACAATGCGGCACAGCAAATCAAAAATGTTAGACACCATTGTAGTAAATAATCACCAAAAATTATGTTTGTTTAAGCAATATATTGATATTATTTTGAGTGGGTTCAGTCTTATGCTCTTAGTTTTATAAAAAGTACATATCATAATTTGTATGGTGTAATATTTTCAAGCCCAAATCTCATAGCATTCTTAGCTTCCAAAATGGAGCATAACATAAATTTCATGCAATGCTCTTGAGTGCTTTGTGATTTATAACTTCGTCATGACAGTCTTTTGTCATTTGAGGTGAACAACTTGTCATACGATTCGTCTCGTTAAAAAAGGGATCACTGTAGCGATGACAACGCCGAAACGTCAACATTGAACTACGTTTGTTGCAGTAGAAATGCATTGTTTGTATTGCAGTTGAAAGAGGGTAGCAGTAACACAGGGATCCACGCTAATAAGGCACCGTCGAGGTTCAAAAGGATGCCTTCTCGTATTCTTCTCCTTTTCTCACATGCATATACATATATGATATATAAAATTAACGCGAACATTTGTTGAATGTCTAATTGTCTGATTGAAAAGTAGAACTGAAATATACGATGGTTTTCTTAGAAATTCATTGGCTGTGGGGTTCTGCGAAAAACAATATTGCCGACCAATTATTTTGAAATATTCAACGCGAAATTGAGCCGAATCGCGGAATGTTCAATAATGCAGCAGAGAAAGAGAAATCCTATCGATTCAATATAATTTAATAATAAATAAGCGATTGCTGCGCGCGAGAAAGTCTAGCAAGTACCTGTTATTTGCTAAATTTATAATAAAGTTTAGTCATAATATATTCATGAAGACCCCTAATACAGTTATTTAGAAATTTTAATAATTCCGCTAAGCATCTACTCTAATATTTATTATATAAAATAAAGTAGACGTGGTATATAATTAATCGTGAGAATTACAATATTAATATTAAATTAGCAATGTTGTAGAAAATATTTTAGGGCTAGTTATAAATACGCCACCCACACTTTAAAATGCAGGAAGGGTAATATAATATTTATATTAATAATATATACGCAGTAATATACATACACGATACCCTTATATACCTAAATATAGCTTAACCTCATAAACTGAAAGTCATAAAACATGATGGGCACTTGTCAAATTAACCGCTGGCTCAATAACGATTTTTGATCACCAATCAACTTGAAAAATATATATGCTTTCATGCAATATAAAGGGCGTGTCACTATTGTTTTTACAAGAGACATAATAAATGCGTAATTTTGTCTTTTATAAAAATTAGTGATACATTTTTTTGTAGACAATTAAGATTAAGCGCTACAAAGAAAACAGTAACGACGTCACATTCGCACATGTCATTTTAGCTACCATTTCTAGTTCAAATATGTAATTTACTACTTTTGTATTAAAAGTTGGAAGTTGGGCTGAACAGCGATGTGTTGATAACCGATTATGTGCTACTGCAATACGTAAAGACAAGATACTGAAAATCTTTTATGTAGCCTTTAAATTTGTAATAATAGGATAAATAAAATTAATTATAATATATAATTAATGAGTTTCAATTTATATCGGGATATACATATATGTACATATATACATACAACTTTTTTGCACTTGTGACAAATTAAAGCAATTGTGACATTTTGTCGTGATTTTTAAATTAAAAGTAAAATTTTATTAAATTTACTTTAAATTCAAATTACATTCACGCAGTGCCTTAATTAATGTAAAATACATATAATACATATTTTTCTAATATAATTTGAAATATTAAAATTTTAGATATTTATATTTATTTTAATATAAATGTCCACATTTTTTTCAAATGTGTTTTTTTTTGATATTATTATTACTGGACGGTTAAAGTCGAACAAATTTTGGGAAATTATTGCAGTTAGCCATAAATTAAAATAAATTACATTTACGCAAATAACGATAGTTACTGTTTTGTGCAGATGCGTCTAAAATAAATTATTTAAGAAGGGCATTATAATACAGGGGATATTCACACCTATTTTTATAATAATATTCGTGTCTCATCCTTTGTATTTACATGCACTATGTTACATTGAAAATAAATAACGGACTCTTATCTAATTGTAAGTAGAATTTATAAGGGCCATAGCGTGGAATTAATTCGATCCGGATTCGTCGTTAATTGGAATGATTTCTTCTCCTCTCACAGGATTTATTCCAAACATAAACATTACCTACTCCTACGTCTATCCCACGATTGCATGTTAAGTTTCATTAACGAATGACCCTAGTCATCACGGTTAAAATTCGGCGTCGGAATATACATAATTAGTGTCACGAACGTTTATGCCTATTTATGTGCTTACGTTTATTTTCGTTAATGAAATGCTAAATCGGAGCTATGCGGCCAGGCATTGCATAAATTAGACCTAGGTATAAATTTTACGCGGTATATGGAATATCTTGCGCGTCAATTGTCCGATAAACCGAGTGGGACTGATTAATGGGGATCAACCCGAAATCGATTCAGTGACAGCCAATTCAGCCGAGCTTATCTTACACCCTCGGTTAATAAATTGAATGCCCAAAGGATTCCTTAAGGACGCTAACCGACGAGGTTACGCAGGCCTCGTTACCGAAATGAATCATTTGGGGATTTAGCGTAAATGTAGATATAGGTATTATATAAAAATATCAGTAGCTGAGAGGCTAATGGTGCAATATCTATGATAGTAGTAGTGGGTTATTTTTATTATTATACATTTTACTAAATTAACTATATAATTGTGTATAAAAGTATTCGCCTAATATAGTATATTATTATCTAGTTATATTTTGTCTATACATGCGTATATAGTAATACAAAAAAATTGCCAGGGATTTAAATCTTACTATACATATAAACACCTTTGTTAAATACCCCTTTTGGCCAGATCAGTGATTTAGGAAAATATAAATTGGCTAACATTACTAAATTAAACTGTACTAATCAAATTGTCTCTGTTTATTATTAATTATAAAACGGTAAAATTCACCTTTCCAAATTATATATTTTCCCTACAATTTCAACAAACGTTATCTACTTTTAGGTTTAATTATAAAATTGTTTAACTATATCCTGTGTCTGAAAGCCGCGTTGGAGCCCTCTTGTTTGGGGAATTTCTGATAAGCACCTTAGCATGTAAATATTTGTAATGGGAGCATTTTAGAACTTTGCCAGTGTACATGAATGTCAGAAGCCAGAGTCAGTGTCAGTGGCGTCCATAGTAATACTGCTATATTAAAGTTTGGCTGTGCAACAGCCGCTGTCTCTAAAAATTAATTAAAATTCCACGATCGAAAAAATCGCGAGCCGCCCCTGCCACGCGCTAATCTATGGCGGACTGCGGTGTCGAATTTGCATATCAGATTCCGACGTAATTTACGACCGATTTTTTTTAAAATGGATCAGAATTCTATTGTATTAATATTAAATTTGTATGATACGCGTGCCTTTTATCTTAGTTAGAAACCCTTAAAATTATTTATTGAGTTTTGACCATTTTTTTAATATAAAATACCTCGCTAATCATTGTTTTTCAAACATTTACTTTGAAACATTATTAAAAATATTTTTTAATTTGATTATAATGTACGTCGATATATGTACATATACTAACTATTTCAGTAATTTCAAGCATAGTTTTAAGCTGTATAATATAATTATGAATTTTTTATTCAAAAATGTTATATTTTCTATATAAGAATCGCTATAAAAAAATATTTATTTATTTTTACAATTTTTTATTATTACTTAGAAACTCTAATTTTAATATTTTAATATTCAATTAGCAAATTATTCGTTTATTTATAAAGTATTTGATGTTGTAATATTTGTCTTACTATATTTTATAAATATATATATCGCACTTACAGCGTATTTCAATAACACAGATAGTCCAGGTAGCAACCACTCTTGGAAGTTGGAGAGTATTCGCTTGAGTGTTCAAGTTGAATTATCATCGGCTATTACTCTAGCGTTTCTTGTCAAATCTCTGGAGCTTCTCCCTTCACTTTTTTGTCTATCTATCCCTCTATCTGTCTGCTTGGGACAGCTCTGTTGAATCGCAGATGAGAATGTTACCGAGCCAATTGCATCGCCTCTTGGGCACAATCATGAAAGGTTTTTTAGGTTGTAAAAGTGAAACTCGGCGATCGTTGACAACAAGGAAAAATAACAATAGTCCTTTTCCGCAAAATAATTGTCTATCGCGCATCTCTTCTAAACAAATATTATTTTTTCTGGGTTATTACGAGTGATTAACGTCTTAAAAGGATGTACTCATAGGTAGTATATAAAATATTAGCAATTATAAATACATCATTGTCCCAATGCATCTTATTATTTTTGTTGGAATACTGATTAGAATAACATTTAAATTAATTGTGCAGGTAGTTGAAACACCCACAAAAGCATAGTAATAACATCAAATAAAATAACAAGTTTATATTTATAATAAGTCACATTTTTATTATAGAAAAGTATTTATTCATAAATGTTTTGCTTTTGATTCCAACAAAGTTCACTTTATAAATAATTTTACGGTAGAAAATAAGAAAGAATTCAAAAATAGATTCACGCGATTAAAATTCCGGTTATGTTAATGAAATTATTGCTAAGTTCAAATTAATCTATTTTTAATTTGAGAAATATCTACATTCAATAAATAAGTTGTTTTAAAATTATTGGATTATTAGTATTATTATAAAATGGCTTAAGAGGTGAATTTAGATACTGTTTCTAACGAAGACCTATCTTTTTCACAAAATCTACTCAATGTTATTGGTCTAATATATTCGTGAATTAAAAACAAAAATTGCGATACTTTGAAAACGGTAGTAAAAGTGTGTAATTTTTATTAAAAAAATGTTGAAATGTGGACAAAAAATATGAATAATAATTTCGTCCTATATTATTATCTGAAATTAAAAAATTATATGTAGAACAGTTGTACAAAAAAAAAATATATATTAACCAGCACGATAGACGAGTGGTATAGGTCGCTGACTTATGACATGAAATACCTGGGATTCTTACAATTTTTATTGTATCTGGGAGATTGTTATTAAGTTATAATTCCAATTGAGCATTACAGATTTGTTTAACTTATCTTTCTGATTTGATGAATAAATATCCTAATTCAAATCGATATTGAAAATTATCTAATAGGTAATATATTGTATATATTCAATACAAAAAAAATACTTTTCTTAAATACTCTCACGTTACTTAGTAGATATGTATTTGTAAAAAAGAAAAGGAACAACTAACAGTATCATCATTAGTCAATGTTTATATACACACACAAAAGTGTCTATTTATATAAAACAAACACTCAAAATGTACGCTTGAACTTTTAAAAACAGCGTTCTTAAGATCATATATCAAATATTTTTATGTTTTCGTTAAATTCTAAATAAAATCTGTTAACAGTTAAAATTGTGTTAAAAATAAAATTTAAGTTTATATTAGATATATTTGCTTGCGCGGCACAATTTTTTGGAGATTAATTTAAGAAACTGCTAAATAGACTATTATATGATTAACTTAGAACAAACGTTTACACAAAAATGCTAGAAATTAATTGGTTACTGTCGATATACATTAGTACTTTTTTTATATACATTTGTATTGTCAGTGATTTTAATATTATATAGCTGTATTCGATTTAATATTACTCAGTAATACACGAACTAGCAGCTAGCAGCACTGTTATAGATTCGGTAAAAATAAACACTGTGTAAGTAGAGTATGATGCAAATCAATTATTTGCTCACCAGGGACTAATCGAAGCATACAGGGTCAAGTCCCAAGCTTGTGAGCATTTATGGGGCAAGGTAAATATGTAAAATCGATTTAGACCGCATAGCAAATCTTATATGTACATATGAAAACAATAAACGTTTTCATACATACATGTTATACATATCTATGTATTATATATGTATGTACAAATGTGCTTGAAATATTAAAAAAAACTGTAGCATAGCAGATACAGATAAACTAGTATAAGAGGCCTTAAACATCAAAAGTATTGACGTTTTATCATGGCATGAAAGTTATTTTTTCAAGTGCCAGGTACGAACTGGAAAAATCTCAATAAAAGCACCGATATTTCATGATGTTGATTCGACATGGAAACTTTAAAATAAAATATTCGTATGAGTAAATATTAATGTTTAGAAAGAAGTAATGTAATAATTGGTGTATTTAGTCATTATCTTTAATATTGTTTAAAATACCTGTTTTATTATTTTTATTACTTTAAATATTATATGATTAATGTGTCACTACTATGACAATGATGTCATAGTAGTGACACATTAATCACATCAAATATTATTATTAGTCATTGAATAGATTTTCAATTAAAAACAAATAACATTGTTACTGTTTACATTCTGTACACTAACTTAATAGCTCAGCAGAAGCACGCTTACAATAATAACTTTATTAAGCGCTATATATTTACATTTTGTTCGTCATCATATCACGCCAAAAAAATGCTTTTATCTATGGTAAAATAATAATGAAAAATAGAAGCAGTAAACAAGCGACACGTTTTAACGTCGCAGTAAACGCTAATAGGTCACGCGCCGCCTCTGTTGCACTGGCACTGCTGCTGCGGAATTTTGCAATCGTTTGCGCACGTACCGGCATCAATTTCCATATTTCCGCGCAAATTTGGTACGGCGGCGCCAATTTCGCACGTAGATAGTCGCTATTGAATATATCCGCGTACGTGACGGCTACGATCCGTAGATGCGCCGTAGCAATGATGTATGCGAGTGACGCGTGACGGGACGATTCAGACCGTTTTGTGTAAATATGATACGACAACGAATACAATACACGTCGGAGCGATTGGCGATGAAAGCCCAATTTTGGGTAATGTTTCATGAAACGAAAAAACGCCTATTTGCTAATACACAATACATGTATACAAATGCGTAAACTAATAGCTTTATTAATTTTTGGTTGTATAATTTAATCTATATCTGACGACTACTTATCTTTGTAATTCTCAATTACCATTTTGATTTAAGTGATCTTAGGTCTCTTTCCGCAGGAAAGGAAACTTATGCTATTAGTTCTATTGAGTCAACTAATAGGGTTTGACGGAGGCGTAATTTCGGGTTTTTAACTTCTTTGAGTGGCATTCTTTTGTGCGAGTCTTTAGGAATAAGCTGTTATATTTATGGGATTTTTAGACGTGCGTTGGTGTTATGAGTATTTTATTTTATCATATGTGAAGTTGTTTTTGTGAAGATAATAATTTAAAAATAAGTTCTCCCATTTCTTTATATTATATGTCGGTGTTTTCTTGCATTTATTATTATTTTATTAATTTATTTAGTTAATATATCTATTTTTAAACTAAATAATTTTTAACTAAACATACATATAATACATAATATAAACATAAACAGAAAATAAAAAAAGATTTTATATTATTTAAGGGTTTGTTAACTCTAAGGGGGGTGACTTCGCAACCAGTGGAAACTAGTGAAAATGTTATTAGATTATATTACAAATATTGCGGCTACTATGATAGTGAAATCGTTATTCTCCGACCGGTGGTGGAGAATTTGGCTCAGGGATGTTGTCAGTGGAAGATTCTCAGAAGGCTTGTAGGTGGCAGTGACAGTGTTGCGAGGCTGAACCCTCTCTGTTGCGGTACTCGTATGGTAGTGTCCCTCTGAGGATGTGAGCGCCCATGACAGTATGTCGGTGGACGAGCGTCTGCTGGTCTCTGAGTTTCTGCCGGAGTCTGCGAGTGACTGCTTGTGACTGCCCTCTCCTATTAGGAGTCCAGGCTTAAGTATCCAAGGCTGCTGACCAATCACAATCATGCAGCGACCATCCAGCAAAATATGTATACGCCTTTGGAAAATGACATTTTCTTGATGGATATCTCCGATGTCGAAGAACTGTGAATGTGTAACGGGAATATTTGTCATCAGGGGATAGACTGTTTTCTGTGACCGTTTCATAATAAAGAAATATTTATTCAATGACAATGATATTTACAGTAAGAACATTTGCGTGATATTTATGTGATTTTTTCTGATCGTAACGAGGGTTTTTTGTGGTCCCATCTTTTACGCTATTGTCTTGTTTCCTTGTTGCTGGATGATAATTTTGGTCACAGCAAATTAACGCGAGTTTTAAGAATATTACTCCACAATTATAATTTATTTCTTAATGCACGAAGGTGTTTCTTTATTTCATTTCGGAAATCTGCTACAGTTTTAATAATGTAATTTAGTTCCTAGAACTTTCCAAGTTTATTTAAATTTATTTTCATCTAAGTCCTTTTTTTTCTAAATTTACAAATTTTGTTGTGAATTTCTACATAAGATGCTAATTTAAATTCACTAGAAAAATAAAATCAGTGTAGTGCTATAACTGACATTTTTAATAAAATAGTTAAAATTTAATATCTATTTGTATTAGTAAACTATTATTCATCATTAAATCAACAAATTGTGTTAAAAAATCAAGTGACCTTAATACGGTGATTAGATAGGTATTGTAAATCGATGTAAGTTTTCGTCGCCGTCGCGCCATAAAGCCAAGCATCGATTGTTAGAAATCAACAGTCTAACTGCCAAATTGAGATTGAGAACGTTAGTAAATGGTTTGCCGAAACAACAGTGGTAAAACTAAAGTCGTTAACGCCCGCCGGTAATTACCATTGTAGGAAAAAGTTTAAATGGACTACATCCCCTGAGCGCCCTTCGAGGATTACTTCGCGCCACTGTCGCTCGCTAGGAAAAGGGATATAAAAAAATAATAATTTTTCCCCACACAACACTTTGTAAACACGAATACACTCATAGGGTATAAAATTAAAAATTATCGCTGTGAATTAAATAAAAAACGGTCTCTCTATCGGCAGTAGGTTAAATCAAACTTTTTCTGTAAAAGTGGTAGTAAAAGTCTTGGCTGAAGCTAAAGCCGAATGCAAAAGCAGCTGGAAGTTTAATTAGTTTTCATCGGGCAGGTCGATATTGCTCTTCTCGGACCAGTGTGACGTTTTTTACCGCAAAGTTGCTCAGGAAGTTGGTGCATATCTTGAGGTATCTGTTAAAACGGTTTATTTAACATTTGTAATTGTCTTATTAAGTTGTTTGAGTACTTGTACTAACATAATTATTTGCTTTGTAGCAAAGCAAATAAAACAAAAATATTATTGATAAAGTGGCACCCATATTTTCAACTATGATAATATTAAAATATTTGATTTGGTAAGATGAGAAGTAGTGTTTTTCATAAAAGAATACATTTAATCGTGGAATAACGAAATCTAATACAATATATCAGCAGTTATATTTATAAAAAATATAAGGTGTTTAATTTATTTTCTTGCTTATTTTTTTTTTATTACAAATCTGACTATTAAGAATTGACAGGTATTCCCGACGCGTCATGCTAGCCATTATAAATCAATAATTGTACAATCAAACATTTAAAAATTAATAAATTATGTTGTACACCTAAAATAAATGAGCACCATCTCACATACATTTTTCTAGCTCCTCATAGCTAATCGCCGAAAACATCCTTGTGCTTGGCAAGCTCGTTGAGAAGCTGGGTGGCTCGTGTAAGAGAAGCGATCTCAAGCGTAACGGGAAAGAATAAGGAATGAAATTGCGAATCTCTAGGGCACTTTAATACTCGCAGATGAAAGTCGCGGAATCGATGTGAAAGAAGTATTAAATTTCAAATTGGAATATTTCACTTATTTTGACACTATTTTTTTGTTCAGCATTGTGCAATGTGAATAAAGAGTAATTTAATTTAGTCACTTAAAAACTATGTATACTGGTTTTCTCACTGCGTTTAAAATAATACAACTTAGCTTAAATATGCTGTATGTATGTACCTACGGCATCACATACAGAACCATATTGTATAGAATTATCTTATTTTTTTTATTGGAAGCGATGAGTTTCTTTTTTTTTGACGTGTTCTTTCCAATGTATAGTTGATTGGAAAACAATGAATTATTTGTTCATTGAGGTAAGCCATACAATAGTTAATGTGTCGATTAGTAAAATTCACATGCACTATCTCTTGAGCTCCATCTATAAGTGCTAGAAATTGAGATATTCAGTGTTTTAATCTTTGCTTTGATTTACGTGCATGTTTACAAAAGGCGCGTACGGTGAAGTACGTGCCCTTTCGCTCGCTCGTGTGTAAAGTGACGAGAGTGAGTAAGAAGAAATTGGCGTGCGGAAAGCATGTAACGCACGCCATTATATAGATACATTATCTTACCGTACCCGCCTGATATAAATATCGTGAGCTCATTTTTGCCATGTTTTTGCTCATCAGCTTGATCAGCTTTAGCCAATTTTGTTAAGTGTGTGATTAAAGAGCCTGAGCTTCTCATTATTATATAAAAATGTGCTACTGTTTTATTGTGAAACTAATTTCGAAACGAAAGGGAATGTATCTCACCGTATGCGCCTGGTTTACACGTTTTATTTGTTCTTCAGCCCTATGCTCAGCAATTACGTGAATTCTGTGTATATTTATTTTGTTTATTGATGACTCTTGGCTATAGTGATGATTTTTCTTTAGGTTCATTAACATTTAATAGTAACGATTAGTATGTTGCATGTGGTTTTTGAAATTTTTTTTTTTTAATTATAATGAAACACATTAGCTAGTTAGAACTTAACAGATATTATGACTTTATATCTCTGAATCACCTCAAAATTTATTAGCTTTATTGTCACTAAAAGCATCATTACATAAGCGATATGTAAACTCTGCAAAAAATGAATCTTATATTCTTAATTTTGCCTTTGAAAAACACTATAAAACCTAAAATATCTTACTATAATGAATTAAAGTACTCCACACATTTCATTAAAAGTTTATAATTATGGAGCTAACTAATTTAAATAGCATTAATGTGTAATTATTATTTTTCCTTCGCGTGTACTAACTTCTATTTTAGCTAGCTTATACAGTTGATTGATTTTGATTAAAGTTATATTTTTAATACTAGTCGATTGAATCATTAATTACGGTTATGGTGCGAAGTATACTATAAAATTGATCTTTTAAGAAAATAGGCGATATCTAAACAAAAACTCGCATAAAATATTTTGTCAAACTATTGCCGGCGGTTTTGTCTGAGATATCGATTCAGCGCCGAATAAGACAATTTTTATGACAAAAATAACCCCTCGCCTAACATTTTCCTTTCGCGTTGAACAATTTGAATAAATATGAGACACGATACAGAAGCTCGTAACAAACAAGAATACGCGAAAGGCAAAAAATACACATAGTCAAGTTTGCTCCCGTTTCATAGTTTCGACGCCGTTTTACTATGTAAATATTCGTGTGCGTGACGCCGATCCGTTACGGAATATTATTGTTTTTTAATGTGCGACAATCTAATTGGAAAAACTGCGTTCGGCCATGTTAATTATGATTTGAATAATTTAATATCATCGTTGTAACTAATATACATATATACATCTATAATTATTAAAAAAATATTGATATGTATTATTAAATTAAACTACCTAAATTTATTATCGTATTATAGTCACCCTTTATTCCAAAAGTCATTAATGTTAGTTTTAGGTATTTTTTAGTATTACTAACATTATAATAATCTAAGAATCAATCGAACATTATGTTTAAATTTTTATTATAGCCAGTTTTTGATGTTTGAAATTCTTGGTATGAAAAGTCAATAGATAAAATTCTTAACGTTGTCAACTGTATAAATTTAACTATAATTAAAATGAGTTCTTCTATCAAAATCTGTTTAAAAAAATTCATATCAAAAATAATAACTGATTATGTCAATTACTTTTATATTATTTCGTAAAAGCATGATAACATTAACTGTTCATAATTTGACAATTTTATTAGTATTATGCATTTGTATTAATGTTTTCTATTTTTTTTGATTGCTGCATTTAATTAAATGAAATATAATGACAATAAATAGCATTATCACATAATATAATAATTATTTACTTACATATATGTTCGTATGTGTATGTGTATAAACAGCAGATGAACTTTTAATAAGTTTCGCGTCAAGTTCCGCACCGTGGCATCGCCAATTTTGTAACCGTCTCAAGACTTCCTCACCTGTCACACTTTCGTGCAAGATTTTCGCGAATTTTCACCTGGGGGAACAGCCGTCGTGTATAATAAACAAATTTCACAACCGACAAACACTAACATAGCGAAAAAAGTGCGATTTTACACGGTGGGCGATTTCGCTTTTATGCCCGGGGGGTGACCTATGTATTGTGTGACATACCCCACACCTGAATACATGGAAAAGTTGGAAAATGACACTTTTTAGCAAGCGTCATTGTTTTCCGTATATAAAGGCCAGGTCTTATGTATGATACACTCGTTATACATTCATATATAGAGCATCTACATATATAATTTTAGAATTATCATACCATAGCGTGCTTATTAAGATGAAAGTCATAGGTTTCACGACGCTTTTTTATTAACCACTTATTATACATTCATTGATACCGAATTAACGTAAACGAATGCCGAATCAAAGATCTTATGTACGCTTGGTTAAATTAAAGGGAGTTTTCTTTCTCGCCTACTCTTGACGTGACAGCCAATTATGAATAATTGGGTTAATATTTAGATTTATTTACTTCTATCGTCTTTCTTATTATATTTTTTACGTCAGTTTGAACAGGTGAATATTAAGCAACCCCACACTCGTGTTCGCAATCCAAATGCTGGCTTGTCAACGCAATACATTATCTGGGTTTTTATCTTAACACTTTGGACGCGTTAATCAAAAATAATATTTAATTGTTTTTTTTTTGAAAAATGTAAATTTTACTTTAATACTGTGTTTAAATGTTCTGATTTTTAATTTTTTTTTATTTAAAATGAAATTTTATGTTTATTCACAAAAAAAGTTTTGCTTTATAAGCATTTTTTTACTGATTTTTGCGTAACTCAGAGATAAAATAATCAATTGGGTGACATTAGTCGATTTCCGCGTTCAAAGGGTTAAGGTAGCGAATGAACGGTGAATTCTTTTTAGGGATGCTAATCCGTCTGAACGAGAGCATTATTGTGCATTGCACTTATCCGCATTTATGTGACAAGTCTTTTTCTCACGGTCCATGCAACATTTTTAGGAAGCGGTTTATATTTCGGTAGTCGTCAAAAATAAAATAAAAAAATCTTGCAAAATACATCAGTCTCATTCTAGTTTTATTTTATAAAATAAACTAAAAATATTAAACACAAAAAAATAATGTCAAATACAGATAAAAATTGTTGATGACCTAAAAAATAAAATATTTAAATTGATTAAATCATTATTACACACATATTAATAACAGTTGGTAACATTTAAATTTCAATACTTGAAAATATTGGTAAAAAATGTTAAGCTATATTTCAAATTGACAATTTTATTACAGAATATATCGAAATACAAATAACAATTTTGCTTTTAAAACAGTTTGAATGCCGTAAGGACGCCGGTGTCCACTTACGAACGATGACATGAATGTCGCTAGGACGCGGGTGTCTGTTTTTAGTTTTATATATTTTTTTGTAAAATTATGAATAATTTTTTTTTTAATTTTTAAAACAAATAAATAAATATCGTTATAAAATGATTGAGTAATTAGTCAATATATAAATATTTTATATATATTGCCTGAATTTAACGTTTATATTATATAATATTAGTAATAATTAAAAAGTTTTGTTTCATATTTCTTATAATGCTATGACCAAAATATATTTTATTTTATGGCTAGCAAACAATCTTTATTTATTCTTAAAACAGTCACAATATATGTTAATGGATTTGATGATTGTAGGAATAAGTTAAAAAAACAACCGATTTACTCCCACTTCTTTATTCATCCGTATCCTATTGTAAATTGATGACATTATATTGTCTGTTTGTAAAGCTTAACATTGCTATAAATAGAGACAAATTAGCTATGAATTTTAGCATCAGTTTCTCAAATCGTAAAAAAGTCAAACGCTCTTAAAATCGATCAATTTTTAAATAGGTTCATCGGCGACAACTATGACTTTTCACTTCTTTCCTTGTCATGAACATTACTTCTTTCTGCTTTTCGTACACACAATAATTGTGATAAATTTGATAAAACGTCATTGCTATTAATAGAAACAAGGTGACGAGTAATTTCAGCTGCAGTTTCATCTTTTGCATATAGATGATAAGCGTATCGTGGGTCCTAAAGAAAACTTCAATGTAAAATAAATTTGCTTTCATTCTTTACTTTATTAATATTACTCGTGTATCGATATTTATAAAAATATTTAAATGTTCGACGTATGTATATATTTATATTATTTAATGAAAGTGGCAAGCTCGAAAGCTATAAAGCTGCCATAAAATATATTTGCTATTAATCTAAGGCCAACAAACACACACGTTTAACTAATTTATAATTCTCCCCCGAGCTGCTGCGGAAAAACCGTCAAATTCCAAGTCAAATTCCGATATATTCGTGCTTGTTGTCACGCGATTTTTTTTCTCGAGCGTCTCACAACTGCTTAGCATATATACATCGTGTGTGTAACGTGTACGGTATAACTGAATTTTCGAGAGAATGAGGAATGTATCAAAAAATCGATACGCGTGAAAAGATGCCAGGGGTGAAAAGTCGAAAAGATCGGAGAATCAATGAATAAATACATATAATCAAAGTTACAAATTGAGTTTCCACTTGTTTCGGGAAACTCGCCAAGTTTCGTTAATTATCTGAGATCTTGCAGCCAGTCAGTAACATGCTACATAACAATCTCCGTGTTCACCTTACTTTTGACAAGCACACTAATTGGATGCGAGGAGCACAAAATTCCATCTGTTTATAATGAGTAATATGTAAATGCGATATACACTTTAATATGTAAATGCTATTACATGTACTTTTGTTTGTTTTATTTTGATTTAATTTAATTTTTAAATCGTTGTTATGATAATGATATTTGTTTCTATAGATAAAGTTGACAATGGATTCTATATGAATGTTGTTGTCGTTCTAAAGCTTAATATAGCCTAATAATGAAAATCGTTTAAATACAATAATAAAATGTTATAGAGAAAATATTGATACAAATAAACAATGCGAAAAATCTTAACACAAACGGAGCTGCGTATAAAACTGCAATCTGTATCTTTGAATATAAATGTTTATTGTGAAAGTACTACCTAGAAAGTGTGTGCTTTTGAAGGCAATGTTCCGCTCCTTTTATTTCTTGTATGTATAAAAAGGACTGAAGAACCTTATACCTGAAATACATCAGTACATACATCTAAAACAACTGTAGCTTAGTTCAGATTCATTATTTGATGATTTTTTCCAGAGTCGGGCCCTTCAATGAGAATTCGTTCCTTATCCCCCCCCCCCCCCCCGTTTCGGCAGCCCTGTGTGATTAGTCATTATTTTATCGATATTGCTTATATTTACGATGCCACTGGTTGTTATAGGCAAGTTAGTTTTATTTTCAGACAAATAATTTTATTTTAAAAAAAATGTGTATTTTATAACAAAATATTAGAATCATTTTTAAAATCGCATAAAACTCTACGTTATATGTATGTACGTATACGAGTAATCAACATATTGTGTACGAACAAAAAAACGAAATACAAATGGGAAAGAAATCATTAAGGCCTTTTTGTACGAACTTGTTTTTATTTTGATATCTCCTTTTCTTTTTGCCTCTCGTGCCCATTGTTTGATGACACAAAAGTAGGTGGTGCAACAATGAATCTTTTCGTCTGATTCTTTTTCCACGCGAATTGTGTGTATTTTTTGTCTTATACATGAAAAATGGTGTGCGTATTATTTCAACAGAAATCTTCATGAACTCTTGGAGAATGAGAGAAAAAATATTAAAACACAAATAATAATTTAAAACCCCGCTCTTAATCATTTTGGTAACTCCAAACGAGATTATTTAACTAGGCGGGTAATATTTTCTCGTATAAAAACCATAGTCGTGCCATGTCGGACGATTAAGACATCATTTGTGATCGGTTTAAAAATTAATTTATAACCCCCCTAGGGGCTGGATCCCACCTCTGATGATTTATTGGCTGTCGGACCGCTAACAAACAAGGGTAACAAGCCGAAACCAAATTAAGCTCCGCGATGCTTCAATTAGCTCCGCCGAAATGAAAGGGTTAACAGATATTGCAGTTAACTTTGACCGCATACGGGTAATAATAACATCGGACGGCGACTACGCGCGAGCAGTAACAACAAAGTGGTTTAAATAATATCATGTGAGTGCGTGTTTGTTTGTTTGTTAAAGTGAAACGCTTTATCCGGTTAAGGTTAATTCTTTGATTAATCACTCTCGTAAATCATATTCCGGAGCGATTCCTTAGCGGTTGAAGTTTGGTCTAACTGTCACTAGATTAAGGACTTAGTATTATTTGCATTTCAAGATAATTTACCACAACCTTGACTGTGTTAAAAATGTATTTATCAATGAAGTTTAAGATGCATGTACCTTTTAACACTTACTGAATTAAACTGTAATAATAAAATGACTACTTTCACAAAGGTATGTTTACTGATTTATAATTAAGTACAATTTTTATTTTATTATTAAAGGCATCCTTTTCTCATAGTTTATTATGATAACATATAGTGCATTTTACATTTATTTATAGCTCAATTTTATTCTTTAGGCTATTGTGATTTTTCAAGTGAAGAAGTTATATACATTCAAAAAATGACAAAAAATAAAACAATTATTTTTGTCATTTTTTTTGTTATAGTATATTTTTATAATGATTGTGTATAAGTTTATCGATTAGCTGTATGTATTGTTTCACTTAAATTAAATTTGCTTAATATGTAAAACTATGCGATAATAGTGTATATTCAGTTAATTCGGTTATTAAAAAGACAAATTTTACAGACTGTCGGTTATTAACAATCATCAACATGAAAAAAATGTTGGAATTAAATTCAATAAAGATCGAATGACACTATGAATATGCTTACAATAGGCGTGCCGTGGATTATTAATAAGTGTTTGCGAAACATTTGATAAATAAATACATATAGACAACTTTTAGATATGGGTGCCAAAAACCCGTTATTTTCATACGTGTATGATACTAAAT
The DNA here is from genome assembly GCF_051122295.1 of Plectrocnemia conspersa. Classification (NCBI taxonomy): domain Eukaryota; kingdom Metazoa; phylum Arthropoda; class Insecta; order Trichoptera; family Polycentropodidae; genus Plectrocnemia; species Plectrocnemia conspersa. Next base: position 14,278,109 of record NW_028277176.1, read on the forward strand.
ATATCTTACACGTATGAAATAGGTTAATCGATAAAATAAATTGGGCTGTTTTGGTTTGAGGAAGAGCGAACTTTCTAATGAGTAAAATGGATTTATACGGATCAGATTGGAAAATGTCTTTAGGTAACTGTGAAATCCAGAAAGCCAAATGATTTAGGAGTGCTTCTTATATTCCGGAATCGAAGGTATCTACTTTATTGATGAAACAGTAAAAGCGGTATTTAATAAAACTGCTCTGGAAATTAGTTTTTATGGACTTGATTGAAAAGCACGTTGTGGCAAATTTTAACTGCAACTTAATATATGCTTCTAAATCTTTGCGGCAAAATAGTTAGTAATGATTTATTTATTTATTTGATCAATGTCCTAAAAATGATATTACAAAATAAATATAATTAAAACTATATTAAAATATTTCAGAACATAACAAAAAATGTAGAAAAAATTGAACTGAACCTAGAATAGTTCTGAATTAAATCGAACTTTGGGCCATAATTAAGATAAAAAAATACGATTATACGACTCAATGTGTAAATAAAAACTTAATAGATACGATTAAAAGAGTTTGCCACGAATAATTAGATTACAAACTAGTGAAATCGTTGATTATTTTTACACTTTTTCGTGTTTAGAAGTATTAAAAGCTAAATGGGTTAGAACAACATAAAATAAGAGTTTTAAAAACTATCTTATATATAATTGTTCTAAGCCGTCGCTTCCGGACGCGCATAACTTTAAACAAAACATTCTCCGTTCAATTCTATACTCTATAAATCGTATCGCTTTGTATGAACGGTGTGTAACAATACACGTAAACAAAGGAATTATAATAATAAATAATAATAAAAATAAAAATTGAATTTGCTCCGATTGATTTTTGAGCCGCCGGCAATGCGTTCTGTTGTTTCGACCAATCAAAAATAAGCATTCAAATATTCAAATAGCTTCGACCAATGAAAAATAAGCATTCGAATTCAAATAGACAGTACCGTGACAACGCTTTTATTTAATAATAAAATTTTGCTACGCGACAATAATTTTCATTAATTCGTCATTTGACTGAATATAAATAATCGGATTGCAAATTAACTAGGTGTGTTATAACTATGTTAACTTAAATATATACATAATGTGTTGAGGATTAGAAGAATACATTGATTAAACTAGATAAACAATCTTCGTAATGAAATTTTCAAATTTTGAATTCCCGGCGACGGGCTCCGAAGCCGAAAAGTGAGTTTTTCCTTTTTTAATAATCGGATTGCAACTTAACTAGGTGTGTTATGACTATGAAAATTAAATATATACATAATGTGTATAGGATAAAAAGAATACATTGATTAAATTAGATAAAGAATGATAAAACTATCTTCGTAACGAAATCTTCAATTTTGAATTGCCGTCACCGGGCTCCGAGGCCGAAAAATGAGTTTTTCCTTTTACAATACATAAAAATTATCGTTGTTTCTGATTTAATGCACATATTCGTTAGATTTTACGAATTGCAAATAAATCCTTAGTATGTATGAGGATTGAAAGTTAATGTCGATCAAATCGGCGCTGTCGGAACGCTATATCAGCCAACGGACAGATTATAAATGTGTAGTTTCTTAGATGTTATCTAATAAACAACATTTTACAATGATTATAAATATGTGATTGCATACCTGGAATAATCGATAGCCAAAATATCTAAGAGTGGGTTATTTTTAATTCCGATGTGGCAAAATATGTGCAATTTTTGTTCTGTGCCTTTATTCCTCTTTCGGAATAGCCAAATTCAAGATATTCAGTTACATCAAACTTATGTAGTATGTTCTTTATAAAAAGATAATACTTGCTGACAGTGACTTCAACATGAGAAGATTCACTCTTTGTTTATATATACCAATTCTACGTTATAGGCATATAGGTCATCAAATTGCTCCATCATTGCTTCTGAAAAGTAATTAAAAAACAATAAGAGTAAACATTAAACACATTATTACTACTAATATAATGCATAAATTAAATTTGAACGACAACCGAAGAACAAAATTAACGGAAATTACTGTAGAGGATTAAACACGTAGATTGACATATCTTCATCTTCTTCAAAATAGTCGCAATATGTCATACATTAATTGTTTGCCATACGTAAATGTTATTAGATCTCTCATTGATTCTGGAAATTGACTGTAAACGATACTATATATGGGTAAAAAGTAACTTTTTGTTTACACTAATATGAGATTTTTCATTATTACTACCATTGTAATATGTTTAATTAACTTTGGCATGTATATCTTAAATTGCCAAATCACTGCTGTTTGTCGTTTAATATTAGATCCTAGAAAGTCAATAGTAATTTTGTTAGAATAACCGTGATATAGTATTCATATAACCAAACACTTACTGGCACTCATAATTTATATTTCGATATAGTCTATAATTCCAATGGTAAATCACTTTGAATCATCTTCAATTGTAACTTAGTAAGAAAAATGCTTTGTTTAATTAACATATTTTACTGTTTATTGAATCGCACTAAGCTGTATCCCGGCGCGCGCTTGACTGATGACAGAACTGTCAAATGTAAGCAACTGAGGGGATATCCCGATACATGATCGGGATATCACCGCGCGCTTAAAAACGAACTACGAAATTGATTTTAACGATTTAAATTGTAAAACACTTATCAATATATGTTTAAAAATCATCAAATTCTAAAAAAAATATTTTTTAAAATATTTTTAGTTTATACGGTATTTAAAATATAATATAAATAATGTGGATTTTTATTAGCTTCTCTTAACAAAAAAAAAATATGTACTTGAATTTTGGCGAACGTTGACAATTTAAATTAATAGTTTTTGAAGAATTTTTAAAATTTCGCTTGAAAAAACATTTTAAAAAAAAGGGGGAAAATTTCAAAATAAGTACTATTCATTACCAACCAACTACTAAACACATAGTGTTGCAAAAATCTCTCTTACTGACCCCTTTGAAAGGAAACTACACAAAATTGTAAAATATTTTATAACTAATTTAATTTTTTTAACTTATTTTTATTATATTTTTTAAATTATAAAGTTTTAGAATAAATTTTCAAGATTTATTCAAAATATTTTTTTCAACCTTAAAAATATTTTTTATTTTATTATGGATTTTAAATATTCTTAATTTATTATAGATTTTAAATATGTTTAGTTTATTATTAATTTTAAATAATGTGAAAATTTTTTGCACTTATTAATTATTAAAATTAATAATGCTGCGCAGATAAATCATTTACTTTAAAAAATATATAAATATAAATATTTTTTAATAAAAATTGACAAAGGTCTCAAAATTATTATTATTTTTAAAGCGCACTTTTGGTCTAAAGTAACAGATTAAGTGCTTGATATTTTCAGTTTATTATTTCTTTCTAATTGGCTTTTATATTTACACATAAAACATATAAACAACTTTTTTAAATTATTATTAAACTTATGGTGTAACTAAAAAAAGTTCTTATTACTAAGATTTAAATTTATGATAAAATTGTGTTATATGCAATTTATTCATTGGTTCCATAAGCTTCGCTGTATTGAGATTTCACTGTACAATTTTTAATTTATTATTATCTAGCTAAGTTCTAAATCTATTTATAAATGATATGCAATATTTAGATTTATCATTAAATATCTAAGTTTCAAATATAACGATAAAATTTAACGTTTCAAATCTAATAAATAATATAAAATGTTTTCTTCTGGAAATATTTAGTCAAGTTGTAAACCTATTTTCAAATGAATTGAAAATGTTAGTAGTTTTTTATAGATTAAACCATTTTGTCTATTATTGAAAATCCTAAATAATAATGTCCAATTTGAACCATTAATTTTTTTTTAAATATTTAAAAAAATCAGAACGAAGCAAAAATTATATTTAAAACCCAAAAAGTTGAGGGTCCGGTATACGCACACTCGCTAGCTTTCGGTACCTCACGATAGTGAGGTACCGACAGCTAGTTTTACTATATTATGCTTAGATATTTAATATTAAAGTTTTTTTAAATATTTATAAAGTTTATGTGTTTTTCATTAAATTTTGTTAATTTTTAGTTTAACAATTTAAAAAAAGTAAAAAGTCTTCAGTTAAAAGTGATGATTTTTTTGCACGCTACTGTATACACATGAGATATAACTAGTTTTTCTCATTTCTTTATTTTTTCTATTTCTTGAGAATTGAGAGATTGCTTTAATATGCACATATGAAAAATGTTTATGAATTACAGTATGTATTTATATTAGGGCTGTATATACAATACCAATGTACATATAAAAACTTTAACTTATTTAATATGTATGCATGAAAATTAACCTAAATAAAATATGAACAAACGCAAATAATGGTAAAACATTTATTAAAACGTAGGAGTTCATATTTATTAAATAATTTATTTATTTTTTATTATAATATAAGCTACTATAGTAATTTAATTTTAACTAAAATATCACGATCACATATCATTTTCCCTTGTGTTTTGCAAAAAATGATAAACATTTTATCATATGATTTACATGAAAACATTGACTCGTTTCATTTAGTTAGCAAACGAATTAATTGCAAAGACAGATAATATTATCATTTTTACATCCTTTACTTTTTGCTTCTGGAAAATTATTCGTGGAAGTCGAAACAAAATATTTTCTAATCATTATTCTAAGAATCTGTTATAAAACGTATATTGTCAAACAATGTTGTTTGAGTAGTAATCCCTGTCCCTTTAATCACTACCTGTTCTGAATGTATCTGTGAACATTTCAACGACTATTTTTTCAAAATTGCAGCAGTTGTAAACCAATAAAAATATTTGTATACTTTTTTTTAACAAAACAACATTTTATAAGAAATCTCAAAAAACCCTAAAATTTTTCGAAATATGAGAAATAATCTTTTTGTCACTTTCTTGAGAAATTATCGAGAAATATTTTTTTAGAAAAATATAATGGATGTAACGGTTTTTGTGTAAACGATAACTACCACTTTTATTAGATCGCCATCAAACTTTTCTAGATCAAAATCTTGTAAATTACTTGCTTAAATTTTTTATCTTGTTGCAAAATATGAGCAATAAAAAAAATTACAAAAAAATAAAATGATAAAAAGATTTATAATTCTATTTTTTTGCTCATATAATATGTATCATATGTTCATATGACACATATGTATGTATAATGTTCGTGGCATATAATGATTTTTGCGGCTACAATAACTGTCGTAGTTTTGATTAAATTTTAATAAAACTTTTCTGAAAAATTGATGCTTTAAATATATCTATAAAGTTAGTTTGCTAGCTTAATCCATCCTGTATCAAAATGACGGTTATCTAAAAAATAAAAAAATGTTTATCTGTTTTATAATATTTTATAATAGATAATAAATAAAAATTAAAACTTTTTTAAATTTAGTTGAATTACTGCAAAATAATCTACATATTGTATATTGATAAGAAGTATAGATTTATATTTGTTGTTTACTTAAATAATTTAATAGAAACAATATTTGTTACAAGTGATGTTACTATAAAATTGATTTTAATTATTTTGAACAAATATATAGTGTTATGTGGCAGATACAAAAAAAACTGGGTCGTCTTCGTTAATACGAAGGAAAAAAATGTATCACCTAAACCCAAGCTATGGCTTCTAAAACCCACCAAAGGGTTATTTTATGTTTTCGGTGAAATATACACAAAAGCCTTCTTACTGAGTTACTGCCAACAAATGAGACTATCACAAGAGGGTTTATTTTAAGTAAATTCCAATACAAATGCGGTATCCTTAAAACATACATTTGTTTATTTCTTTATAGTATCTCTAATTCATTTTACATGTTAGTTAACCAATTTTTACCATATACGAATCACTCACGTGGCAAATCGCCTGTATGAAAAATAGCCGATCGAAGTTTCCTTTTGAAAAATTTCTATCCGGGAAAATCCCTCTTTCCTGGGGGGCAAAGTTAAATTGCCCGTTCCGGATTATCCTAGATGATCAGATCAAATCCTGGGGCGCATCACTTAACTATCCCGACGCACAGATCCCCGACAAGATAAGTCCGAAAGTTCCGGTCGCGACCTGTGTGCATAATTTGGGAAAAAGGGAAAAACCGTAGTGAAGGGTGAAATGCAGATACCGTTTCTTTTTCATTCAGTGGTAGAAGTGCTTCTAATTTTCCCGGCCCTTTCAAATCGACCCTCGTGTTCTTCGCTCGTTTTGTGCATCGAGATAAACGATTGGCCGCCGGCGCTAAGCACGCTCCTTTAACGCCATGGGTCGGCAACATTTTTTTTACGTTTACGTGCTTGTTTTTCGAAAAAGGGGTGTGTAAAACGAATGGGCTGAAGGTAAACAGTAAATTATATATTTTTTATTTATTTTTATAGAAAACCATTATTATAATTTAAGGAAGGGTCAACCATTTTGAGCTTTACCATTATATTTGCATTTATTAATTGATTTAAAAAAATTAAAAGTGTATCAGAATTACAAAGTATTTGCAACTGTATATACTCTCTATTTAATACATAACTATAAGGTTGAGTGTTTCTGTCCCGCGAGAAACCCTTCTCAAAGCATCTCGGTAAACCTATTCAATAGACCCTCTCTATCTTCGCCAAGATAGACGATAATCAAAGCTCCTTTCTCTTGACGTTTTTAACTTGGTAAAAGAAAGCTGAAATAAGGTAGTTTACTGATGCGGACGAGAGATATTTGTTTTCCAAAGATCGTGACATTAATACTGATTAAATCATAATTAAATAATAATAAAAATCATGTCGGTATTTATATATGTATATTAAAAGCTTTACCCACCTTAACGTTGTTCGTCAGATTTTTCGGGAGCGATAAAGAAACATTCCTAAATTGGTATATTTTCGCGATAGCTATGCCGTTATGGCAATATTGTGGTAACGTAACATTAACCGCACTATTACCGGGTATTTAATAATTCTTTAATCGCTAAAACCAAACTGTGGTATTTCCGCACAGAAACATAGTTAAAAGTTTTTCGAAGTGGTGTGAATGAATAAAACAAAATGCATTGTGCAATGTGTTTATATTAGCTCATGTAATATTTTTTGCCATATTTATTACAAAACATAGTTAGTTTCATTAAGCAAATTAAGTACTTATTAAATATTAAGGACAGAATAAGCGTAGTCCGTAACGTCTGACTAGTAATTTTTAAGTTGCGGGCTCGAGCCCCGGTAGCGGCACTCGAATTTTTATTTATATAAATGCGCTATTATTAAATAAAACAGTAACATTTATTGAGTTTAAATTGTATAGCACATAATAATTTATAATTAATAATATAGATTTCACCAAATCCCAGATTTTCAGTCTGGTGGTTAATACTTACTTGTAGGTATTCATTATGTCCTATTGAATTATTCAGTTGGTACATATTTGCACGTTGTAACGTGTTGGGCTAACGTCTGTCAGGTTACAACGGAAGATTTAATAAAAATAAATAAGTAAATTAAGTGCTAGATTTAATATTACTGAACATATTTTAAGCATCTATCGAATAATGCACTTTTTAGAAAAAAATTGGCTGCTGTTTACATTGTGATCAAAATGTTAGTCAAGATTGCTTTTTATGAACTGTGCGAGATCACATTTTTTTTTATAAATCGCTATTAAAGAGATTCAAATATTCACAAGCGCAATGTAATGTACTTTTTCACATTTTTATTGGTGGTTAATATGCTAGACTATTCATCTCTATTGTTATTTTCCGCATCTTTACGGCCCTATAAAAATGTTTTAATAATTCATAAATTGTTTATTTGAACGTAGTATTTTCGTCAAAATTATTTTTATTATTTGCAACACTGCAAGTATTTTTTAACGTGGAATTTAATATAAAATCTTATGTCATTTTAAGAAATTATCAAGCGTGACAAAATGTGTTGTATACACAAACTATGTGTTAAATGTGGCATAAAATTATACTCTTTCACCATATAAAAATATAAATAGTATAGTAAATTAATTAGACTATAGTCTATTTATTTTCAAGAGTCAGTGCGCAAGAACATTGTTTAACGCGTAATCATAACATGCTTTTAAATTTCTGCCCTGTGATTGGTCGTTCGCCGTAAGATCAATCGTTTCATTGAGAACGACCAAGCACAAGGCAGAAATTTAAGAGCACATTTTGATTACGCGTTAAACAATGTTCTTGCGCACTGACTCTTGAAAATAAATAGACTATAGTACCTGAGTAGTCATTTAAAGCTTATTTAATTTAATTTATGTAAAATGAAAGTTTGTAATTAAGATATAGTTAATTAATTGTATAATAAAAATAATATTTACAGTTAAAATTATATCTGTGTTATATAAATAATTTTGTCTTATACATATCTCTAAAGTACCACTTATCGTACAAATGAGCTCTTTCGAAAATTTTGTATGTACTACATTATTTAATACTGTATGTATATTGTCCAATTATGATTGTTTAAGTTAAAAAAAATCTAGGCGTTTTTTTATAATCATAAAATTTAAATTTTATTTTATACACAGGAAATAAATATTCTTATTTTGGTTTAATATACTTTTCTTTAAAAATTAAATGATTAATAATTTAATGAACACAGTTATATATTGAAAATGTCATTGTTTTTAAATAGTTTGTTGCATGTTATAAAGTATTTAATGTATTATGTATATTTTTGTAAATAATGTTTCAATATTTTGTAATTACATTAACTGTTTATTTACAACTTTTTCAACTCTTATTATTTTTTACACACCAGTTATTCCCTAATTTTATTTTCGCGCATTAAAATATGTATTTTTAGCGAGTAAATTCGAAACGCGAACTTATGATTTAAAAGCAATTGCTACACACCTACGCGAAACGGGGGCTGCCTAGGGGTCAACCCCCCGCGGGCAGAGCCCTCGGTCTTGCTGTTTGCCCGCGGATGAATATTTGAGGAGCTTGGGTCTGACCCGGGGTATAAAAGACCCACGATGCTGTGATAACGCCGGCCGACCGGAACAATTTCATACTAACTACACACCTATCCGCGCACTTTTATTTGCCTAAATTATTTATACATCTCGGATATAGGGACATCAGATATAACTTGGTTCTTACTTCATTTTCTTATTTAATACTATGTTTTTATAATTTAATATTGGCGTGAATAGCAATGTCAAAATAATTTATTTTAGAAAGGTAATAAATGTACATATAAACTTTTAAAAATATTATATGGGACCATGACTTAATTTCAGTCTAACAAATAAGGTTTTTAAAACTGGATTATATAAGGCAATTCAACTCATGGATCTAATAAATATATTAAATGGTTGCAGTAAAGGCATAATATTTCTTTTTGCCTTTTGAATTTTCGTAAATTTTCCATATCAACCCAGAATAATATTTCATCTTTCTTTAGTCTAGTCTTTACTTAAAATATGTTTTTTCGGGTTTCAATTTGTTTTAATAAATATTTTGAATGCTTTATATTAATTTTCATAAATGAATATACGTATGGTTCTAGGACACTAACCCCCTGAACATATACCCCCCGGACAATAACCCTCCCGTCAATACCCCCTGGAAATTAACACCCCATACAAATAATCCCCAGTGCAAATAACCCCCGGACAATTAACCCCCCCCCCAACAATTTACCCCCCGTGCAAATAACACCTCTGATAATTAACCCCCGCCACGTGATAAAGATATTACAGATATTACTTAAAACGTTTCGTTACGCTCTATTATACTAAATAAAACATATACTAACGCCATGAACAAAGTTTAGTTGTATTATACATATTTATCTAGCCTAAGGAGAGACAAATACTGTTTTTTATTTTTTTAAAGCCACAATCTTTCTTTCCAGCGTAAATTACAATTTATATATATAATTAATTAGACTCTCTCTTTCATAAATTTGTTAGTTTTATCGATATTTTAAATATTCTGTATTTTGCTGAGTAAAATAAATTATTATTGATACTGCCCATTCATTTTTAACACTATTTTATTAAAATAATAACCATTTATTATAAATAGTAACAACTTATATAAAATACTTATCTTTATACGTGGCGGAGGTTAATTGTCAGGAAGGTTATTGGCACAGGGGGCTATTTAAACAGGGGATTAATGTCCAGAGGGGGTTTTGACGGGGTGGTTATTGTCCGGGGGGTATATGTCCAGGGGGTATTTGTCCTGATACCGTTGTATACATATCAACGTTCAACTTTCTTATTAATAATTTAAAATAGTTTGTAATAAAAGTAAATCAGTTTCTTTAAAATTATATTATTCCATATATAGTGTTTGATTTTATGTGAAATATTTTGATGGTATTTTAAATGACAGTGTCGCAAAATTTACCCCATTTCATTAGAATATTGTGTTGATCCGTATTTTATATAACCGTTAAGAAACAATAATTGAAATATGATCGTAAAGGTAATATCCAAATCCCAGTAATGTTACATTTATAAATAGTATAGTTAAGTATTAATTTACGCTGGGTAATTTCACGTTTCGTTGTATTTAATATTAATAGATTCATATGGTTATATTTGTGAATTTTTATTTGAAGCACAGCAAAATATTTTACACTGTAATAATTAATTTTACAATGAAATAATAAACTTACTGCTTTGCATTTATTTTTGAGTAAATATTTTGTATGTTTCAATATTTCTATGCTTGCGTTTTTTCGCACAATTTACGACCGACTCGGGAAAACTTTATTTTAACTTTTGACATCTGGCGTGTCATATCGTTTTTAAAATTCCCAGAAGGCCTTAACCACCTTTGGTTGAATTTTAGCACACTATAAAAGAAGAAATTCAAAGTTTGGCAAACACAGTATTTTTGGGTAAACACATTTCTTAAATAATATACTTATATAGACCGACAAGAACCGTTTTTCATTATTGGTAGATACCAAAGCAATTAAATAAAATAATCTAACATTTTTCGCTTATTTTTTTTATCGGAAAAATTACATTTACTGATATATAGATAAAACGAAAAAAGTAAAAAAAAACAGTTTCGGATTTTGAGATGCACACAGTTTATTCAGTGTTTATTCAGCTGAATTTTAGTATTTCGTAAACTGAGCGCCAGAAACATATTCTGCATGATCCGCCTAGGTCTTTCGCGTTTGTTGTTGTTTGTCTCGGTCTCGGTTTAGTTGTCTAACGTATCGAACCGTGTAGTTGCATCGTCTTGAATCGTGATCGTTTGCTTTCGATGCTTGTGGTCGTTTCTCGCCCTGAATTGTGTGATGGTCTCTGACCCTTTCGTCTCAAATTGCATAATTGTCGCTGGCTCTCTTCTCTTAAATCGTTTGAACCTCTTTGATAATTCGTTTCGAATCGTGTGATAATTTCTGGTCCTTTCGTTTCAAATCACTTGATCGTATCCCTTTTATACCTTTGATTCGAGATGTCTTTGTCGAATCACCTATGCAGATGTTGGTTGGCCATTTGCATGCTTTGCTATTCGGTCAACGAAATATGCTCACGCAAGATAGAACGACTTCGAAGCCCATTAATGCAAGGGGTAGATTAAAATAGCGGGTTTTACGCTATTGCACCATCACGTACAAAAATGTAGTTTTTATGGTGCTTAATGAGCGTAGATCACTCCTGTGTTTTAGTGGTAGTTTTAAATGTACACGAATAATATGTTTATACAAATGACTATATAGACTTACGTATATAGGGATAATTATATGTGAAAATCCATTAGAATATTGAAATGCTTGAGATTTCAGATAAAAAAAATATATATTTATTTTTTCCCCTCTTCCTGTGATCAATATGGTGTCTAGTCATTAAAAAGGCGTATTATACTTTTGTGCGTAGGCCTACCTTAGATAAAGCTTTGTGTCACACATCAAAGAAGAGTTTTTCTTTTTTTTGGTTCGCTTTAAAGGGTGAGATTCGAGCTTTCTGCTTCGGAGGTGATTTCTTTTTTAGTTCGGTTCATTTGTGTTCATAAATAATAAACGCTCTGCGGGCGTTGAAATATGAACATCCATCAAAGTTATCTCGGAGCTTTCGCTCAAAAGCGCGCGTGAGAAAGTACACCGAGTTGTTATGATTCTTCTTCGATGTTGTGTTCGTTAAGCAACACATTTAGTACACATACAACAGTATAAACTTTTTATATCAGAAACATATTATGTACAATATCCTCACATCTAAAATCTGCATATTTCAATACAAAGTTTTTAAAACGAATCATAACTTTCTCTATTTATATTTATAGTCTTTTTAAACATCAGTTTTTGTTCATCTTACTGCTTATGCTTTTTGAAAGGATTTTTTAAATCGCTATTTTATATAACACTTATTTGAGTTTCCTGCGTCTGAATGGTCTAAGATCGGTGCAATTCAGTGCGCTCTTTGCTTTTGTGGCGGAACCTTTGACGCTTCGAATGTATGTTGTTTGTATAACCCTGAGGCTGTTGGTAGGTGAAGACGTTCAACAAAAGTAAAAAATGTAGGGGCTTACAAATACACGAGGTATGAATTTAAAATAAAACACCTGTGATTTTATATTCCGTATCGACCGCCTCTGTACAGGCTCAGGTGAGGGTCGAAAGGGATAACGTTATTGAGGTCAACCCGAGAGCTTATATAATAATATATAAAGCACAGCAAGTATGTCAATATGTAGGATGATACACAAAAAATATGCATTGAGATACTTGAAGGATTAACATATTTTATGGTATTAAAAATCAGCAATAATCGATTACAAGAGTAGAGCTTTGTAATGTATTACAATAATGTATTATTTTTAAATAAATTGGTTTATCTTAGATTTACGATAAAATTACAATATTACTGTAACTAATCCAGAAGCAATCTCATAGTGCTCGTAACAAAAACAATATAGCATAGTAACAACGTGTATGCTAAGTATAACTCTTAAAGCTGCAAAAAATAAAATTATAATTTAACTAAATAAAACAGTTACCGTTGGAAGCTTGCCTTGAAACTTTCCTCTTAGTCAACGTTGTACGTTATATCCGGATCCAAGTTGGAGTGTTTTCACGTATTTTCCCAGCTGCATTATATACCTGCGCCACACTGCAGTCACAACTAAGGACCTCCCCGGGGAAGTTTTCGCGATTGTCCTTAAAGATTTCGCACACCTTAACGCCCTGAAATGAATCCCGGTGGCGGAAATTACGTTGTCGTTTACCTCGTTGAAAAGCGTCTATATAGCATAATAGATACTAAGGAGCACAAAAAAACGAGCTGACCCTATAACTTGGGATTCGAGAAAATGGAACGGTGGGAGGTCCGGATACTAAGCGTCTTTAGCGTAAAGATATTTTCAGTATTGAACTCATATATAGTACCTACTCCACCATATAGACTATCAATACCTTGGATTCCATAAAAAATGTACTTAAAAATAAAAATACATTCAATAGTTAACTATAAACAACTTGTAGTATCTTTTAAGTTTCTTCTCATATAAACGTTTTTGGTTTTATATGTGTCTCCATTTGCTGTTAACAGTAGTATAACATAACGGAGATAATCAGTAACACCATAGACACAACTAATTTATTTGTTTGGTTAAAAAATAATTTTCTTATTGTTTTTAATTTAATTTACATTTCTGCTGAGAACTAAATATATTGAATATTGCTTCAAGACCAGTGGTCTCCATTATAATTAAAAAGCGAACCGCAATGCGACTCAGGAGCTAAAAAAAATAGCCTGAATTTTCGGCCCATTTACACCCAGGGGTTAGTAACCTTTCAGACTCGCAATAGGTTTATTTTTCAACGCAGCTGAAAATGGTTTGAACTATTACTTTCTTCAAAAAATATGTTTAAAATATTTGAGTTATAATCTATTAATTTCATAGACGAAAATTATATTTAAGTGTTCAAGCAAAGATCTTTAAATAGTCGATATTTATTTACCGATGCAACTATATAATATTTCAATTAAACATTTTTAATGATATTGTTGAATTTTTAACATTTTAACACAACTAATACTAAATTAGGTAAATAATATCTAGATGCATTTATAAATTTGCGCTTCACATCCATAAATTGAAGATTTGCCCTTTACTTATTATTTAACTATAATATTTTCATTATATTAACTGTTATATTATTAGTAAATTTTAGACATTTTAGAAAATACAAATAACACAGATAATACTTACATATAAGAATCAATTTTAAGGATCGTGTTTTGTTATTAATTTTATAATATAATCAGATATTAAAAACTACAGTCTAGATTTATTTTTATATATATATATATATATATTTAAAAATAAATCTAGACTGACTACTTGTTATTGTTATTCGCTGAATAGCTTTGGACTAACGTGTGTTGTATTTCAGCAATAAATTAACGATAGTAAACATTAATTGCTCGCTCACAATAAAAAATATACTAGCAGTGATATTAAATTTATTCTATTTTAAAATTCTATTTAAAAAAAAACTTGTATTTTTTTTAATAAATGGTCCAAAAAAGTGTTTTAAAAGATGGCATATCATAAAGCAATAATAATATCAAAAAAAAATTTATTGTGTTGATATCCGAGATAATTCTGAATTTTAAGATATGTCAATGCTTTATAAAAAATAGTATTATATAAAAAGGAATAAATAAATAAAAGCTAATTTCAAGTATTTTTTTTGCACATCTTTCTTTATAATTTAAAAAAAATTGTGAAATATGACTGTGGATTTGAACTTAATTTTTTTAGATCTGTGTTAGATTTGTATACATATTATTGTAAGTGCATTTATTAAAAAAAGGGCTATTAGCAAAATAAAAAATATAATTTTCTAAAAACAGGTATTAATTGATGCTATTAAGTTTGAAATGTATTTAAAAATAGTCTATACATTAATGTAACTGTTTACTTCACGACATACATTTAAACAATTAAAGCGAATTTGTGCTTACAGCACCCATGGCACAAAACTGCTTCAAATGAAACAGATTTTGTCGAGGGGCTTTTCTCTCGCGTCAGCGCTCAATTTGTTCCTTCGAGATAAGAACTTTTTTTATCTAAATAAAATACTCAAAAATCTCACAATGCGCAACGTAAAAATAAAAAGTTTCCAAAGAGTTTTCGACCCACTGATCCAGCGACCCCCCGCAGCAGCATCCCTTACTAATGGCGGGGGTGTATTTGTAAGTCCTTACCCCACCCGCTTGTACCGCGCACCTTGTCTAATTTGCTTGGCGTGTAGCCCTTAATTCCTACAAGGCTTGTTCCACAGGTATCCTCGCGTTTTCTCTCGCCGGCAATATATTTTGGCGAAAATCTCCTGAAGGGGAATAATATGATGTACAGTGCGTTCGCTTTCTAAACATTTGTTTGCATTGTAATTTAAGTATGACGAACGAGCGCGTTCTTCGGGTTTTGCCTGCGCTAACCGAGAGGGAAAATAATTTTTCAATCTTGCGTGCTTGCGAAACCGCTCAAACATTGCTCCCATTATGTGGTTTGTATAATATAATATAAAACATAAAGGTAGTGTTTTTTTAAGGATGATACGCTGTATTATTTATTTGGTTTCGATTTTATACGAGTTGTTAAAGTGTTTTTTGTATAGAAAGAATATGTTTCAAATATGCTTGTCATTCATTGTATTGTTAACTGTATACTACCATATAATTTATAATATTGAAACCATTTTAAAATAGTTCACGAATAGGTAATACTTTAATTAAAATGATTTATAAAAAATGTCTTTTTAAAGAGCTTTTGTTGATAAATACTAAACGCACTTTTGTTTTAAAATGTCATTGCTTAAAAGCCCGAAATTAAAATAAAACAGCATTAGGGAAAATGATATTTTGTATTAATGCATGATGATGCAACTTTTACCAACGCAAGAATTTCTTTGTTAATGGATTTAT
This sequence comes from Plectrocnemia conspersa, assembly GCF_051122295.1. NCBI lineage: Eukaryota > Metazoa > Arthropoda > Insecta > Trichoptera > Polycentropodidae > Plectrocnemia > Plectrocnemia conspersa. The sequence continues at coordinate 14,294,056 of NW_028277176.1, forward strand.
AACACATTTTTTAATTTAAATTACTAAAAATACATCAGGATCTTCTGTGGTTTAACTAAGTATTGTTTTAAAGATAATAAACTCATATCTCATCCAGATTTGCTACATTTAACTCATAGACCAAAGAATGTTTTATATGATATTCTTTACTCTATGATTAAACTAGTACTTCAGATTATTTTTGAATTCTAGCGAAAAATAATGAATCACTTTCTTAAGTGATCCCAAAATTTGATAAAAAATTATATTTAATGCTAGAATTTATGAGACTATTCAACAAAGATATTTCGGAACTTTGTTTCTTCGAATAGTGCCCTATTTTTAACTAGCTTTAAGGTTTTTATCACAGCAAAGAATAAGTTTGAAGGAGAGAGTTCTTAATATTTTTTAAATCTAAAATTCTACTTAATAAGCGTACCTGATAAATTAAGTCGAGCTTATTTTTCTTTGCAAAATATATAAAATAATTATTTAAATTTCTCATAGAAACTATATATTTCTTCTATGTAGAGCAGCAGTTTCCAAACTATGCTACTACGCCTGCATAAAAAATGTGTTTTTTTAATAGATATAATAATATAAACACGTTTTAAATAATAAAAAAATATTTAAAAAATCTGAACACTAGAATAGAAATATACGTTATGGTATGAACTTTTATTTATTTCTAGATAGTATGCTATGAAAATTATTTTTTTATAAAAAAGTTTTGGCGCCTCCTAGTGTGGAAACCGCTGATGTAAAGGCATGCCTGAAAGATTAAGATATTTTTTCTGTTCTAGATAGTTACACTACAGAGCCACCAGCATTTAATATAATAGGACTCAATCAGAATTTTTCTATAACATCCTCTTTAGTTTTAACTTATTAGTGTGTTTTTGTGAGTGTCAGTAGCAAAACAGGATACGAATAACAATAGTTAATTTATATCCTACACGAAGTCAGAAAACAATTTTAGTAATCGTACTCGATTCAAGCTAGAACTGATTTGTACGCGGATAGAATAGTTTAATAACAATTAACAAAACTCGACTGACTGCCAAATAAAATAATGTAGGATAAGTTTTGACGTAGGTCGGAATCTAGAGGTGGAGGAAAAAAGTTTGACGTTCGCTGGATTTCGGTCAATTTTCCTGATCGGACCGACCCGAGATGAAAATTTAATATTTGGAATTAGAATGGCGCAGGCTGATATTGTTAAACAAAAGTCTAGACACGATATTATAATTTTGGGGTTTTATTGTGGACAGTGTGGATGAACAATGTGCTTGGTTTATTTCGTTTACGTGCCCAAATACGATTTGAACCAGACGCGAGCAATATAAAATATTGTATATTATAGACGTGGGCTTTTATGGTATGGACTTGTTTATATTGTGTATTTCTATTCAAGCTTATGTTTTATTAGCATTACACATCTGGTTGAATTTAATTTTACAATATTTTGATATTTTATTCCACAATTGCATCGCTTTAAATATGTTTGGACTTTCAAAATACATTATGATAATGATGTTAATATAGTTATTCATAATTTAAATTATTAACTTTTTGACAATGACGTTAAAGTAATTTTAAAAATATATTCAATTGAGATTGTAAAAAACGCAGATAAATGATAATGAATAATAGTGTTGTATTTCAAGCGCAGCTTATGTATGTATATAAAACATTTGCAATAAAGCTTCAAAGATATTGAGATATGCGCATCAATTAAAGAGCTCGAGGACATTGTGTTTAATTACATATTGCACACTACACTTGAGTATGTTTCCGTTTTAACTAACTTACCTTTATTTGTAATGTTTTCTTAAATTAATATTTCCCACAAATATATTACAAGGAATGCTGGAATATGATTATCTCGAGTTGCGTTGACGAGTGTACTTGGGTAAATATTTATTTAACCTGCTGGTAGGGAATATACACAATCCGGAATTTAAGGATGAACTTTGTTTTTGTGTGGCACTTAATTATCAGCGGTTACGATCCCGAGTATTATTTGAAGTACTGCATATCAGAATATTGGAATAAGTATTAAACTCCTAAACTAGCTTATCATTTTAATTTTCTTAAATATTTGTATTGGTTTCTTCTTATCCAAGTATTCGCAGTTGGTGATGTTATTGTTTTTAATATTTTTTGTGCTTAAATTTTATTTTTGTGAATAAAGCTGTTATGTAATACACATGTAATTAAGTGTATATACATACGTACATACAATATTAAGGAATTATTTTAGACATGGTATAAGAGTTGTCAAGAATTAAGCGCCATAAATGTTTATTCAGGAAAATATTTATATGGTTATTTTTTCAATACAATATGTATGTGTTTTTAACATTAACATTATCAAAGCATTAATATCATATTTTTGTTGTATAATTTATTCGTTCATTTTTTGAGAGTTTTTTTTCTTTGAAAACGCAAATCGTAAAAATATGATATAGCACTCATATGTGCCATATAAAAATAAACAGAAAAATCAGACACGTGGATGATTTTCGTCGAAAGCATATAAACAAAACAACGCTATCAATTTACTTTATCTGTCATTCGCTTTTCTTTTTCATCCTCTTTTTTGTCTTTATTTTCTCCTCGTCTCTTTCGACGCCGAATTCAATTTCCTTTTATGTGTAATGCGGCGAAAGTTTAAAAAGCGGCGATTCTCATGTTAAGTGTCTGTTTGTTCGGCCCCGGTTTGCTGCGGAGGAGAAAATCCGTATCATCTCGATACGGCGGCATCGATTCCTCGAAAAGAATTATGGCGCATTAAGATACAGGACGAGCCAAAAGTCGCAACCGAATCGCTGCGTCCGACGACACATACGCCCGCGCATAAATTTCTCATTTTTATCTAGATAGAACTATTCTGACAACTGGTTATTTTTCTTCGATTACTAAAACTATGCACAGTTGCAGGAAACAGCAATAACTTACTATAGTGCTATATGACTTCATAACAATTGATTAGGAAATGTGATACAAAGTTGCAATTTCAGGTTAATATAGTAGATATTGTAATTCCAGCTATTTGATTTTTTCATATGCTTTGTATTGTAATGCTAAAGAATACCTCTTTATTTACTGATAAAAGATAACTTTCTAATATTCGCTTAAAATCTACATAATAAAAACAATGTACTTCTTGCATTGGTCTAGCCGTGTTTTGATAATTAATTTTGAACAACTCTTAAAATAATATACTAAGAATAATGATTAACCATTTTTGGATTATTATTGGTCGATGAAATGGTAAAGGACAGTGTGGAATTTTAAACCACCTGTGCCATTAGTCACAATTTAAAGATCACCATAATGACCACTTAAACAACAAAAATAAAATTCTCACTCACTACACGATGTAGTGTGTTGATACCCGTAACGAAAGCTTAGAGCATATAGTATATAACGGGAGAAAGATCTCATTACCATAAAATAAGAGCGTAAGCAATTGAAAATATTGCATGGACCACCCGATAGCACAATCCATAACGAAGCTTTAACCACCTATTACCACCACATAAAAACTACCCTTTGTATGAAAAGACGCGTACCAGACAACACATTTGACCCTTCGTATATTACAATTGTTTTTCGAACTCCGAAATAGTTATCTGGACCGTCTTCTTTTAAGACGTGAACATATTTTAGAACTGTAAAATATCCTTTTATGGTGAACTCTATCAAACGCTTCAGCTGTTATATCCAGTTATACTGATCCTGTTGATATGTTTGTATCGAATGTATTGAGACACAATCATCTGCAAAAAGTACTACTATGAGAGATATTTTGAGAAAGATTAAAAATGCGCTATTATTAAAAAAACCGGCTCCAGCTGGCAGCTGACAACTATTAGGTATAAATTATATTACACAGCATAGTTTATAATTATTAATATATGTAGATGTCACCGATTCCCAGATTTTCAATCTGATGGTTAATACTTACTTGTAGGTATTTATTATACCTGATTAACTTTCTCAGTTGGTAGAGATTTTCCTTGTCGTAACACATTGGGGCTGTCAGGAAACGGAAAATTTATTAAAAATAAAATAAATTAATTTAAGAATTAAAACCGATTAGAGAATAGGTAAATCGCTAAGGATCGTTGTCTTAATCATATGTATTATATATGTTCTCAATCTAAAAGCTATTTAAAGTTATAAAGCTAGTTGTTTTACATTTTAATTTATTATTTTATCGATAGAGTAAAATGATTTTCATCATTGATTTAATCGACTTTTATTTGGATTGGTGCAAGCTCGTTTTTAGAAACTTTTCGAGGGCATTAATTTTTATTTATTTAATTTTAAATTTTAATTATGTATATTTTTAAAAGTTGTATTATCAACTAAACAGTTTGATTCGCAACCAAAATGCTCATACCATCATTTTCCACATAAATACAGTTATTAACGATTCTTTTAACTAATAATTTATGTTTTTGTTGTTGTTTTTATAATAATTGTTATATATATTATTGCAGTGGAGCAAGTAATATATATATAATATTAAATCGGAAGTAAATAATAATATTAGATCGCACTGTTCAAAAAATCGTCCGTCTGTGGATAACAGTTCTGATTCGAAAATAGAAGCACTCGGTCGTGCAAAATAGAACCATTGCGGAAAACCATGGCTTATTCTGAATAAAACATTAAATAACTTTTCAAGCTACTTACTTACAGAATATATTTTTAAATAAAGCTTATCTATTTTTATTATGCTTGATTTTAGTGTGTGATTTTGTGTGTGAATTTAAAGTTGAATTAGTAATAAAGCAATTAAGCGCCTTATTTTAATTTTATTATTTTAACTTATGAATGTAGCGGTATATATGTATGTTTACATGACTGTGTTTTTGCTATGGAATAATAGTGATTATGTTTATTTTTTAGTCACATAACGCAGCTTCATTTTCGTTTATGTTAGGAGTATACGTGACGCGCCCCTTTTGGCGACAGTTATACGCAAACTTTTATGAGAAACGATAGGATAAAGAAAACAATTCGACCGCTTAAAATTCAGGATGAAATCCTCTACCGTCCTAAGCAGCCGCAAAAGTTAAGCTTCGTTTTAAATAATTTGCTAAAATCGATACAAAGAAAGTGTACAGTGGCAACTTGTCCGATATATTGCAAACCCTGGGACATTAAATTGATACAAGAATAGTGGACAGTAGAAAAGCATGTAAAATACGGTTTGAAACGTATTGTCACGAGGATAGAATGTATCTGGTCTTAAATTGAATTGTGAAAGACGGAACGATTCACGTAAACACGACAAATATATATATACAAGTTGTTCAAAAACTAAAATGAAACTAAAAATAACACATTGCAAAATAAGCGGCATTGACATGTTTAAACCGTTAAAAACTTAATCATTTAAAAATTAATCTTCGCATTTTTCTGTAACTGTATTTTGCTCAATTAGATATCAATAGATATCAGCGGTATTTTATATATTGTTTTATTGACCTTAGTTTAAAATTTAGTGATTTTTAATTTATTTCATATAATTTTCAAAACCTGAATGGCATGCAAATATAAACGGTTCTATTTTTGGTGAGGTACTAATATAACGATGACATTCATTATGGGAACAGGTCGTGTTATTTGTCGTCGACAAGCCACCGGATCATTATTGTGTCACGGAACAATTGGACCAGGTCGCATGTGTTTGTTTGAATTATGGCTTATTGGGGATTCGGATAATAGTCATTTCGTTAATGAACACCCTGTGTTTACCTATGATAAGTGATTAAACAAGGCGGCCTCTGTGCGAGCGTTATATCGACAAAGGACACTGACTGAATTATTATTCATTTTTGTGTGCAAAATTAAAATTATCTTGCTGTGTGCACACGTCATATAAATTATTCTATTTTATAGCCATATTGTGAAATTATATAAGAGCAGAGTCAAAATTTATTTTGTTAATATGTTTTATGACTACTGACAGACATGGTATAAAATGAGCATTATCAATAATTGACAGACAGATAAAATAAATGTAAAATTACACAGTAAATTCAGATCAGCATATTAGGTTTTTTAGTCGCTATTACATTTTATGGTTTAATAAATATTGTCTTTTAATAAAATTTCCGTTAGTAAAAATACATGTACTAAGAAAAAATTAATATAAATCTACCGGATAAATATTTTTACGTCTCATAAAAGTAATATATATTTTAGGCATATTTAGAATTTAACTCACGATTGCTGCTATGGCAGATTTAATTAGATAAAATTTAAACCTTTTAAAGAATGTTTACTATATATACAAAAAAATATTTGATTAATTACTGGTTATATTTGTAAAGTAATTATTTTGTACACCATTTAAAATTGTATTTTTTTTCAAGGTTATTAGTAAAAATTCTATATATTTTTTTATTTTCAACAACAACTATACGTCTTTCAAAAAACTAATTTAATAAAATCGGAAGAAGGTTTTTATGTCTCACGAAAGTTTATATTTTTAGCTTAATTATAGTTTACGATTGCTGCTGTGAATGTTTTTCAATTGGATAAATTCAAGCCTTTTAAAGAATGTTTACTTGATATATGTATATAAAAAATATATTATGTATATAATTTTTGATTACTTACTGTGAATATTTGTAAATTATTATTTTAGTGAATCGTTTCTAATTTTGATTTTTTTTTCTGTTTCTAACTCGATGTTTTCGGTTCTTAGTATAGAACTTCTAAATTTAGTCAAGTTATGAAATATTATATAATACGTATTTTTATGTTATTAAAAACAATTAAGAATATCAAAACTATTAATTTTAATTTAAAAAATAATAATAAAAAATACCAATTTTTTTGAGAATGTTATTTTCAATATTATTTTTTATAGTATATATTTAATTTTTTCTTCACTTTAAGCTATCGTTTTTTTTAGACATCATTAATATATCAGTTCGAGATGTTTGCTAAGTAGAATCGTTTATAATCTAAAGCTTCGAGAGATTTTAAAAACTTTATCATGTAAATATCTTATTACTTTTGATTGATGATAATCTAATTTAAGAATATTGTAAGTAAATGCTCATATTGTATAATCTTTTGATATAGCTTGTACTCTTTTAGTATTTTATAAATCAGTATATCACATGCAAAGGCAATAAATGTTTTACTCACGGGTTCGCTACATATCGACAGATCATCCGAACATCATCCATAGGACCGGCTCGGAGAGAATTTATTGGTATCGCACCGTAAAAAATAAAACAAACTTGTTTTGTACGAATTCAACTGACAGGAAATGACAACCAGGGCCATAAACAGTATGGCGAGTGTTATAAAAAAATAATAACATCCAAACTTAGCTTGCACTATTGTGAAAAATAAATGAGCTTCCCGTTGAAAACTTTCACACTCTTAGCGTATTTATACATATTCGGATTTAGCATATTTCACCCATAAAAAAATTCACAATGAAAACAGTATGTGTTTTTAGCGAGCGTATTCTTATATTAAACTATAAAATGTATCACATTGAATATGTATGGAGTTCTAAAAATATAACCGTCCTTACGATTCACTGCACACATTCGATTATTAACACGTTATTGGCTTATTTGCCCTCGAGTTGTTCATTTCACGTGCGAATTCTCTTTGAGTACATACTAGTATATGCTTGAATACATATATAATATAATATATATTGACTATCATTAGACTTGTTTTTGCGATCCTTATAATGTAATTATTGGTCGATTGATTGGTTTTATAATTTATCAACACTGCGATTGCGATCGTATTTGTAAGTGTTCTATGTCTTCTTGAAAAGTTAAAAGATCTGTTTAATACATTGTTTTATTGCTGGAATGGTTATTTATATTAGTATATAGGTGTCAGTGTCAGGTGGCGGTGTTGAATGCGGAAGAGTTCAGATTGAATTAAAAAGTCTTGCAGTGGCTATGTAGGTAGTAGTCCTTGTTGACGCATCTCGAATTATGATTTCTATTATTTCTAAGCTCTGGCCTCTCTGATTCCTTAAATAAGAAATTTTATATTTATTTACAGAAGTTTGTGTCAATAGAAAAAATGGCTTATTTAGTCTAATGGCCGTATTTGTTGAACTTTAATGAAGCATGAGTATGTCTTCCGGGTTGCTCTTTATCAGCGAAATCATTGGGATCGCTTCTCGATGATGACAAAGAATAACGAATAAAATAAAATATCTCTATACATTATGATTATTGAAACCTGATTGTGATTAATTATTATAGTTTTTGAAAGTCTGTCGCTGTCTTTGTAAGTTAGCGTCGTTCTTGGGCGCTTTAATGCTGATTTCTATCTGGGGATTTGTTTAAAAATAACTTTATAAAATTAGTAATTATGTAGAATTAGGTGTTATAGTACGGTTGTTTCGGACTTATCGGTAAAAATGAATGACTGTTGTTTACTATTTAAAAATCTTGATTTTTGCTTATTAGTAGAAAAATATCAAGTATGGCACGAAGTGCCCTCTTGTTTTCAGATGGTTGCATTTATCTCAATATAAAGTATCATGAAAATTAATACTCCAGATTAAAATCCTATATTACGTTTTAGATAGATGTACTTATTGGATTTGTAATTATTTACTTTATACATTTTGATAAAAATCTAGCTAAAATTCTGATTATAACCTATTTTTATATTATTATATTATCATTTACTTTAAGTACCGAGTCACCCTTTTTGATCCTTCTGTTCATCGTTTGTAATTAAATGTATCACGACTTCATTTATCATATTCACTGAACCGTTTTAATGTATTTTAAACAGCGTAAAGTAAACACTTAATTTGCTGTTTGTCTGATTTAAGTTATTAATTAAATAATTTGTTTAGATCACGGCGGCTTGTGAATCGTAGCAGTCGTTATTGTGAAGTAATAGGATTGGTCTTGTAGTGATATTCCATGGCGCAATTTCGCCACCCATACTCAACAAATTTCCTATTATTGTTATGTCCGACGTTAATATTACCTCGTACAGTGATTGCATAGAAGATTTTATAAATAATTTAGGTTAAAACAATCCGATAGCGTGCGGTATTCGGGTACTCGACGCCAGACCAAAGCAATATCTGAGTGCGCCTCCTCCATTACGTGCGGTTATACACGCACTCTTCTGCGTGCGGATGGCTCCCAAGATAATATCCTTGTTAAAGATGCAAAACCAATTGTGATCTTGCACAAAATTCATTACAGGCATATTTGAGTCTCGGACGAATATTAAATTCCGTTCTGCGCAAGCGCGAGGTTTTATTTTCCTACACTGGAAACGCACATGAGGGAGCATGATTATTAATTTGTAATACCTTGATCTTCTCTTAAGAATTTTGAAGTTATATTGTTATTCATTTGGTCGATACTACAAAAAAATATTTGTTAGTATATTTATATTTAGAAAGAAAGATACTTTTAGATTATTTTCATAATGTGGTTCTTACACTGTATTAAATATGTCAGTGATTTGTTTATTATATGCAAGATAAGTAACTACTGCTGTATCAAAAAATCATCTGCAACTTGTTCATATCTATGGCTATGATATTATAACGAATGTATAATGGTGTCGTAAATATAAAAAATGAAAAATGATGTGTTTGCTAAAAATAAAGTTGAAGGTTATTAATCATTCGCTATGAGAACGCTCGTTGCCGAGCGTTCCCACTGCGACGGCGCCGACACAATTTTATTGCTTTTGACGTGAATTTTTGCCTTCTAAGAAGTGATTGTTTTTGCGCCCTCCTATTGATCAAACTTCGGTTTGAATACACTTTGACCAATACTCTCACATGAAAAGTCCGTATTAATATCGGTAAGGATAGCTTTCATATTTATAAAAGATAGTGTAATATTAAAATGTCGACAAACTATTTTTTTGATAAATTTTGAAATAAATAAATTTTTCATATAATTTTTTTATGCGTTTGTGAAATAAGAAAAGCTGCTTTAAATTTAATCTAACTGATATTTGAATATAATTTTCTTTAGTAAAATGCTTGACAAGAAGTGAGTTGTTATTTTTAAAATGCTCATATATAAAAATCAGGTCATGAATGTGAAATAAAACGAGCACAATCATTTTTGAAATTATTAAAACACCACAGCTAGCGCGTTGTGATAATTATCTTAAACTGTCACAATGCTTGCAATTTAAAATTCTGAAACGCAAAATGTTGCGAAGAAATTTAAGCTTAGCATATATGTACATACGTCATATATGTTAAAATAAGTACGTAAATCTTTATGTCATAACAGAAAACTTTTCTAACTTATTTATGAAAGTTATGTAACTTTTGACGAATGTAATGTTTCCAAGTTTAAGTTATTTGCACTTTTAAGCTTGTACATACATATGTATGTATGTGAAATAAAATACATATTTAAAATTAAATGATTGGTATTATATTTACGTGAATAATAATATTTATAAAATATTTTTTCATTAGCAGATGCTTTTCACAGCAACATTTAAGCGACAACACCGCAGACACACAAAAAGCATCGTATATATCGAGTGGGGTCGAGTTTTAATTTATTTCTAACATGGCTTATTTCAGCACGAATGTTTCACGATAAAATGAAATACATTCACATACGCAGATCCCTTGAAATATTTACATCGCTTATGCGAACAAACACACACAAACGAACGCACGCCCCGTTTATATTGTAGGGACACATAAACCGCAAGAATCGTATAAAAGTAATGGCGTTTTATGGATTTTTACGAATCCAAACGGCGAAAGCTCCCCAAAGACGTCCCACCACGTGCTTTTCACATGTGTGCGGTATTTATTGGGGAAATTACCTTATACCGTGACTCGTAAACGATCCACCGTCCGTCACGCGATCCACCAATCATACAGAAAATAAGATTCTTGCGGAAAATAATAGATTTGTGATTGAGCATGGTCGTTGGCTCTCTATATGTGTTTTGGCGCAGGATGCGCAGCTTCCACGGTCTGACATGATTTTAATTAATAATGGATATTGTGACTCACAAGACTCACAAGTCATTAGATAGGATTAAAACCGATGCAGCTAGAAAATTTGCTTCAGAAGGGATAAAATCAAGATTTGGCCATAAATGGTAATCTGAAATGATTTGCTGGTTTATGTGAATATTCGAAAATTATTTATTTTCGTGTAAGATCTTTGGAAATATTAGAAAAAATAACAAATAAGGTGATTATAACATAATATGTATTAATTATAATATCTGATGTTAATAATATAATAACTAAATTGCAAATAAAATATTTATAAATAGCTTCACATGAATATGGGTGTTTTATATTTATATTACAGAGCCATTTCACATGTGTGGCATTTTAAATTTAAAACAGGAATTTTTAATTATAAATAGCGCATTTGTACGGTAAAATTATACGCTTTAAATTAAAAAAATCCTTACAAAATCTGTTTTGAATACAGTTTATTACTATGGGAGCTAATATATAATATAATTTAAATATTTTAGAAACACATTTTTTTATATTTTATTTTAATGTGTATATGTCTCGGCTAAGTAACAGTTAAAAAAAATATCGTTACCGATTCTATTGTAATATTTAGATAATTAAATAAATAACCAGTTCTCGAGAATTAAATAATAATATTTAATTAAAATAATAAATATGATGTTTCTAAGAAAATAATATTAGAGTTAATAATTCTAGAATTGATAAAACTGACGATAAACTGAACCTGGATCGTTAAAGACTGTAAGAATGTTAAAACTATGTGCGATAAACAATGCGCTACACTCTGCGTAAACAAGTCTTTCTGTTAAGGCGTAAACATAATTCGCGAGTGGGACCAAAAAACGATGCAATTGCCCAACCAACATCCTTATCTGCGATTCGCTAGAGCTGTCTCGAATCAGCAATATAAAAGATATGCCTAATCCAGGCAGATGGACACCTGATAAGGAGTGGCAGACGAGGGAGGTACTTACCAATATCAACCTCAAGGAGTCCCAGCAGTAGGCACATCAGAGGATCGTCCAGCATCGTCACAAGAACATATTACGACAGATCCTCGCTGTTCTACGACAGATTACAGCCGACGATTATTCAACTCGACACTCCAACAAAGACGATTTTCGAGATAAATTATTTCAACTCCACCATCTGATAACGGCAGCTACACTTTCATATATATATGTGGTTTTTTATATATGCTTTAAAAAATAAATTATTTTGTATTTCTCTGCAATCACAACCCTTCAAAACATGAAAATTTATTTTTAATTTTAGTTGTGAATATTCCTGCCAATGATAATACTCGATAGCTTTCTGTTGATGTTGAATTAAATGTGAATAAAAAACAAGTAAAAAAAATAGATTTTTAGTCTGTTCTCCGGTTGGTTTCAGAATATTAAATTGTTTACTTCGTCTATATTTTTTTACCAAAAATTATTTTGGTAGTTACAACGATTTTATTAGTTTTCATTTAATTCGTTTGGCACTAGCTTCCATTTATCAAACATGTTTTAAGTTATTTAAAACAGTTTTATTACTGATGTCTAACATTTGTGCATACTCTCAGATTTTTGTGCGTTAGTTGTTATCAGCTGAAGAAAGTCGCCCGCAACCTTATTCGTTTCTGATTACAGAGTTTTAACATGCATGAGATTCAAGTGCAAATTTAAGCACTCGTTTTTATATCAATAGGATAATAAAAAACATATAGAACAGTTTTATAAACCACCGCCTTAATAGTTTTTTCATTTCGGAATATAAACACCCTCTGATTATTTGGCTCTCTGAATTTCGTACAAGTGCCTGAAGACATATTTTGCTGAATCTTTCGCGACCTTTACGACAAAAGATTCATATAAATTTATTTTACTTTATATTATCATCAGAGAGTCGACATTTCACGCGTGTTAAAAGACAACTATTAGATTCGTGGGCACAGTCTGTAAAATTTCAGACACGCGTATGCGAGATGTCTTTATTTATTTCTTTATAATTATATTATTCTTCATATTAATTTAAATTAAGTTATACTTTTACCAGTAAAACTGTTTTAGTGAAATCATATCCAAATACATTTTTACCAGTTGATATATATTTTTACTAGCAAAAATATAATTTGTTGACATTTATTTTCCTAGAAAATGTTTCGCAAATACTCACTGGTAATATTCATGCACATTCAAATCACTCGATATGTTTACCTTTAACTCGATTTATTTTACTCATTTCTACATTTAAAAAATCTTTTAGCTAATCATTGGTTATAACCATTGAGAAATATCTCTTTACTTTAATAACGTATTGGTGTTACTAGTAGTGTATAAACTAGCTACAACTTTTGTATTTATAAAACAATTAAACTAACAAAATATTATATCATATATTTTTTGTGGCATAGGTTTTTGCTTCCAGAGTGGTATTTAATTAATCCTGAGATTGGGGGTTGTCCTGATGAAATTTTAATAAGTTAATTGATTTCGGACCGCAATATAGCAGCAGCAGCCTGCGTCAAAATTAATATTTCGGCAGTATAAATAATCAGACTTGTTCAACGAGCGATCGGTGTTATTTTTATTTGTGTTGTTCGGATTTTTAAATGAAAACACGAAATTTCAAAACGTCAATTGTGTAAAGTTGAAGCAAATTTGTGTGCATTTGACGTGAGAATATTAACAACGCGTGTTTATAGCTGAAAACTAAAAAAGTAACCATACATTGGTTTTCAAACAATAAAAATAGATCAAACGTGTTTTATTAAATTTTTAACCTTTTTTAAAAAAATATTAATTTAAAAATTATTGAAAGACACTAAAAATAACAATGTAAACATGCTGCTGTAACATATTTGACATGTATCAATTATTAAAATGTAATATATTTTATATTTATATAGATAGAGATATATTTTTACATGAATTTTTGTGGAACGTATCCATTGTGTCTATAATATAACTATAACCTGTGTATTATTATAAAATCATTTGAAATTCCGCTACTGAGAATACCACTACATCGAGCAGTCCGCAAAAGTTTTGCTATCCTTATTATATAATATCCTAGAGCGAGTTTTAGATAACTGATTGACCGTCCCTCGAATAAAGTTTTCAAAACGCGCCATCCCTAATTCGAGTTATCGCAGAGGTGTTTTAATCTTTACAAACGAGTGTTTGCTCTGAAGGATCCTCCTGCAGAGCGTAACGAGAAGGCATTTATCATGTAAACATTAAACGTCGCAATTTGTCCCTCTCTCGTGACGAAGCGAATGATAATTACTATTCGAGTGTTATCGATTGTTCATCTCGCTAAGATGTGGCACTCGACGAAATCTGTCCATACCTAGGTGCTACATCCGACGGAGGTCGGGCCAGCCAATTAAGCGTCTCATGAAAAATGTATCGGCGTATACCTCTGTCGCTTCAGCGGCTAAAACGCTTGAAAAATTATCATCCCCTTCGAATTCGTTAAATAAACATCTCCAATAGGAAGCGGTCAGTAAGTGAATACAATATAATAAAATATATATTTTTTTCTCTCTCATATTAAAATATATTTTTATAAGGTATTATAATTCTTACAACCCACTCGCATAATATAAGTTATTTGCCAAAAAATGTGAAATTAAAAAGTATAGCTCGGACAGGTATCTTACATATTTATATATTATCGGTATCCAAAAAAGGGACGTTTTTTTGATTGAAATAATTGTAATTATGGCCAAGCCTGTATATGTGATTGAGGCAACGATCATGGTTAGTACATTTAACGTCAAGAATATGTAGCTACACAAATATATTATTTAAAACAAATGTTTGAAAACCCATGTACTTACATTTATAAGTACGTCTGTATTTTGATTTGAATATCAAATAAGGAAGAAGAGTTATTCCAAATAATTGAAAGGGTAAAAACACATTTAAAAAAGGGTTAAAGTAGCAGTGCGGCGAAATATAGGGCGATATACATAGTAAATTTTGGAATGATACCCTTGAGGAAGAATAGATGGAAAGAATAAACAAAATGTGTGTTTGCTGGATAAGACACGAAGACAGGGTAAGAATAAATGGGTCGGGATAACATATTACATGTATGTATAAAATATTTTAATCTTATCTAAAATCATACAAAAATACATCAATATCCAATTTTAACAAAAATACATTTCTAATAAATTTAAGTTTATAACATTTGTTTAAAATTCAACGGTCGGGTTTAGAAATATTAATTCTTATTAATCTTGGATTGGAGCAAATCAATGCCAATAAATTAAATTCATGAACCGTTCATTATTAATTGGATCATCTGTCTCCCGCACAACCGCGCAGCTCTAAATCGATCAAATTAATCGGTTGTTTCACTGTTATAACCCTTTAATACGTGCGTTTTTTGTACACTAGTGTATGATATATAAATGTGTACCAGTTAAATGGGCATACGTTGAAAGAAGTTTTAATCCGCATTGCGGCTGTATGCGAATGCTTCAAATGACCGTTCGTTCATATTAAACAGATATTATGTATATATAATATATTGTAGTACATATGTAAAATGTAGCTGGGCTAACATTTGGAGACCCATTCTTATGGAGATTTATTAACTTTAATACGTTACGCACACATGTTCAAACGGTCACGAACATCCGCGGTCGACGTAGAAAAATGAACATATCCTTAAAGTTCTCACGTGATTACGACTTTGGCGACGCTAAATTACGTTTACGTGAAGAGCGGGGAAATTAGAAGTTATGTTAAGATTTCGTAAGCATTATATTGATATGTAATTGTGTCCATCGCAATGATCATTTTATTACTCAACGCTGAATTGCTATTTATGGAAGAGCAGAGAAAGGAATTAGATTAAGATCTCGTGTTATTTATCGTTATTGACATAATATAGATATCTAATGGTGTCTTTCTAATAGCGCGTGTTTAGTTCCAACGAATTTAAATTGAAATGTTTATATACCATCTATTAATATTTACTATCAAACACTATTTGCTAATTTTATTTCCTTAATATAACAACGTATACAACGTAGATATTTTATATATATGAAAAAATGGTCCTAACCGTTAATTTAGTCTAAACTATGTCAGCTTGCAAAGTTTGAAGTTCCTAGCTGAAACGACATAGAAGTAGTTTCCAAACATACATTGTATGTACATGGACCATGTGGCTTTTATATATTTATAATATATGTATATATTGATTTTTACCAATAGGAGAGCGCAAAAAACAATTATCCCTTCTCAGAAGGCAAAAATACACGTCAAAAGCAATAAAATCGTGCCGTCGCCATCGCAGTGAAAACGCTCGTTACCAAGGAATCCCACTTTGACGGTGCCGACACGATTTTATTGCTTTTGACGTGAATTTTTGCCTTCTGGGAAATGATAATTGTTTTTGCGCTCTCCTATTAATCAAAATTTGGTTTAAAAATACTTTGATCAACCCTTTTATAATATAAATCCATAGTACCTAATATCGGTAAGGATAGCTATCATATTTTTAAAACATTGAGTAATATCATTGAGTTGGCTTAGTTTGTATTTTGGACTTGACCTAATCAAAGTTTTAAAACTATAATTAGTTTTTGAACTTTCATTTGGTTCAGTTTGGTTAATTCGTGTATGTTAGGTTTGGGTTTAAACAGCGAATTTATGTTTCGTTTCGCTAGTAGAAATATATAGATTTGGACTTCACTGGTGAAAATATAACTTCACTA
Organism: Plectrocnemia conspersa; assembly: GCF_051122295.1. Classification (NCBI taxonomy): domain Eukaryota; kingdom Metazoa; phylum Arthropoda; class Insecta; order Trichoptera; family Polycentropodidae; genus Plectrocnemia; species Plectrocnemia conspersa. The sequence goes on from NW_028277176.1 coordinate 14,310,780, forward strand.
AAAATGCAACTATTTATACATCGCGTGGAAATGAATAATTTGAACAGTAAATGGACGTTTTACAACTGTAAAATTGGGTTTCATAACAGAGCAGCATATTAGAGTTTATCAGTTAAATTATATTTTCGCTAGTAAAATACATATCTACTAGTGATAATGTATTTGCACTTCACTAGTGACATAATAATTATACTGAAAAATTCACTATATTTCATTTAAATAAATAACGATAAGTAGGTTAATACACTAGCACCTGCCAGATAACTAATATTTTTACTTTTAAAAAATATATCTACTAGTGAGAATGTATTCCGATACATATTTAAAAAAAATACATTTTTGGGATAGATTCGAGACTGTTTTTTCTAGATTTTCTTTTAGAGATAAGCACATGAGACTTATTATATTATTTATTTATTTTTCTACATTAAATCTAGTGGTCAAACTACCGATAATACAATCTATAAAAACATAAAATTTGTATAATTCGTTATTTCGAAAGAATTAGATCTAAATTTTCAGATCGAATAACTAAATTTACTGCTACTAATTTACATTCGTTGAATATTTTCTCTCACGTCTAATATTTTTTAAAGGTTCAAAAAGCAATAATTTGCAAACAAATTTTAACACAAAGTGGTTGCGTTTGAAGGCAATGTTCCGCTCCTTTTTTCATATATGTATAACATGTATAAAAAGGGCTAAAAGAACTTATACTTGAAACACATCAGTTTCATAACACATCAGGTACATCTCAAATAACCATAGTTTAGTTCAGATTCATTTTTTTAAGTCGGTTTTTACTTTTTTATTAATATATTCTTGCTTTGAATTTTTCTCTCGGCAGGCCTGGATGTGATATATAAAACCAGCAAAAAATCTTGTTTGGAGCGTCAACTTTCTAATTATTATTTTTATGTAGATTTAAAATAATAATAGTTTAATACACTTTTACAATTAAATTTTATTGGTACAAAATATAATATAATGATTTCGCCTTAGAGGTAAATCTTTGCCTTTAAGGCAACGATTTACCTCTAAGGCAAATAAATAAATATTTACGTTATTATTTCATCTATAATTTTTTTTTCTATATCTATTAAACATTTTGTTCGAATGTGTTGATCCAAAAAGTAAAAACTTTATCTTATTTACTTAATATAATAAACTTAAATACATTAAAATATAGTATATTCTAAAATGAAATATTTATTTTTTTATTTTTGAAGAAATAAATATTAAACGATTTTTATATATTTAGATACATTTATATAAATGCAAAACGATTTAACATGCTATTTAACACATTTCTGACAATAAAGCCCCCATCAACAGACACTGGATGAGTGTTTTTGGTATTTAAATTTAATGTGCTATAATTTTTTCAATTATAATAAATTAAATATTCCCTATACTTTTTATTGTTTTCATAAGAATATGTATAAAGCTGTTTTCATTATTAAAACTGTATATATGTTTCTTAACAAATTTCTTAAAAAAATCTACTTTATCAAACTGTCTCACAAACTATAAACTAATATTAAAACTTGACAACACACATAATTTAACCGTTATCAGTTAGCTGAAAATATTTTGACAAATATGCAAGAATAGCTTTTTTGATTATTTTAATCAAATTCAACGGAAGAATATATAAAATATTACAAGCTATGGTTCTTTTATCTTTTATAAAAAATAATTAGATTAATATTTAAAAATAACATGAATTAAAATTAATATTAAAAAAATCTCAACCAAATTGAAAAATTAATTAAATCATAATAAATTTTGAACGTATTTATTTTCGCAAGATAAATAAATCGGGCTGGTATCACGAGAACGCACGCGTAGCTTCTGAAGCCAAATAAAATAAAATATTTTATTATAATTGTTTTCGCAGAAATTTTATCCAGCCGTTTAGAAAAATAATGCTTTTTTATAACATTTTCAACTCGTGTACGAAATAAAAATGAACTATTTCCACAATATTTAGGTCGCCGACGCTAATAGGGCGAAAAAAGCAGTAGCATTATATTATAATATATAAATTTATATGCAAATTTTATTATTGATGTTCGCCTTAACAACTCGCGCACTAACATTACTTAACATATAAATTTCCCATTGTAACATTATTACATACACGTGCGCGATTTCAACCGAACGTAAAAAAATAAAACAATTCGCATACATCAAAAATGAATAACGAAAAACACACCAATAACTCAAAAAAAAAACGTAACGGCTCTATTGAACCTTGATCGGGCGCGTACTGGTAGTTAAAATTATACTGGTTAAATATTAACTGTAGAAAAAAAACAAGGCTGTATCGTTCCGATCGCCGCGGCCATAAAGCGTTGTTTCGTTTGGTTATCGCTCGGCCGTATTTCATTTCGGTGAATCACGTTTACTTAAATACTTAACTTCGTGTCCCTAGGGTACAGGGAAAGGTTTCAAAATCTCTGCTACGGACGAAAATTTTCACAAAACAAATAACAACATATATTAATCACTACCCAATCTCGTGCGCTCCACCTAAGCCATAATGTAAATTTTACAGTGTTGTTCTGCGCGTTACTATCTGACGTACTCATCAACTCTGGGATGTGTTTAAAATTTCAACTAAAACGTGTGCTAACAACCTAATAATAATTACTAATCGATATAGTTGTTTTGATTGTTCTCAAAGAAAGAATATAAAATAAATAATATTCGAAAAATGTTGTTTATTTTTTCAATTGTTTTTTTATTATAAATCAACTCGCAGATCTCAGGGTTAACAGTCTCATTATTAATCTATAAATAAACGTTAATTATATACTTAATATTATAATAACCAATTTTAGGAACTGTTTATTTCTTATTAACCCCAATTGAATAAAATTCACGCACGATGCAACACTAAAAATTCATTAACAAGCGTTTAACCGTAAAATTTAATCGACGGTACACACTGGTAACATCGAACCGGGGGAGTGTTTTCGAGTCGAAATAATTGCTGGAATTAAACGGCAATCCCGCCTAATCGAACATCACTTCCAAAACTTCCATTAAATGCTAATCCCGTGAGTTTCGTGTTTAGGCAACACGAGAGGGTGGTTCGGCTTTAGCAGCCGACTTGTGGGTGGCGGGTCAACACACAGCCATGTCATCACATGCCCCAGACGGCAAAAGATCCCGTGATCGTTTCGCTTGATCCCGGCTTTTCCGCCGAATGGCCTTTGTGTCAAGGGTAGGCAATTCCAGTTCTACGACCCGGTACGGTCAGCGCACGCCCACTAGCATTGTTTTACTGCAATCTGGTTCGAACTGCATACAAAGAGCATAAATTATTCCGATGCAACCAGCCTGTTTTCGTATCGATTTGGAGGACTGGGATGAAAACCGGTGGACTCGTCCTGTCCCATTAATCTTGGTTAGGCGACGCGATCTAGTGCTGCATGTCCACTCTGAGATGTGGTAGTGTTGAATAATTATCGCGCAGATATGCTCATAATTTATTAATCAATAAACTAATCTGATTCTGGCCTCGACACTTAGGCACTTTGGCATTCTGAATTATATATTTATATATACACAGCTTTCGTTACAGTAAATGTGTTATATCTTAAACAATCGTGAAGATTATTTTTAATATCTAGAAGCACACTCTAGCTTTAAATACAGCCGCAACCCTTTTTAACATACTGTCAACTAATGACTTGCAGGTAGACGAACACATTTTTCTTCGTTTCATCTGAACATTTTATCGAAGCTCAAGTTTGGATTTGCAATTGTTTTGGGAAATCATTCCTATAAATTTTGACCATATATTCTCTACATGAATTAGGTCTGGTGACTGTGTCGCAAACCAATCCTTGCTTTTTATCGAAATATGGCACTTAGTGTTGTCTTGCTGCAATCAGATGGTAGCTTGGTCTGAGCTTTGAAATATTTTCCAGTAGGAATATATTAAAATGGACTACAACATTGAAATATAAATGTTACTGTCTGCGAAAAAATTAAAGGTCCTCCTCTTGCAGAGACTTCAGCAGCCAGCTTTAAAGACGTTTTTCGACGATTTTTGAGTGATTCGCAAACCAACTTTCGATCTTCCTGGGCAGTTGTCTTTTATTTTCTTCTAGTTATTGGCTTTGATTTGTAAGAATCACATTCGTTGAACCGTTTCGAAGCATTTTGGCCAGCGTGTTATGGATAATTAATGTGTTTACTAATTTCTAATCGATTCAGTCCATGATAAAAAGTATTCGATCGTTGTGTTGAATTGTCACAATAATTTTTATTCGATCGTTTGATTATATACAGCATTCATATTTAAAAAAAAGTGTATATAAAAATATAAATAAAAAAATTCTCGTGATGATGCCAAAAATATTCTGGCGAAATAAATTGAGACTGAGACTCCAAGAACATTAACGCAATCTAAATCAAGAAGATAGAATTTTTTTTTAATATATTTATCGCGTAAAAATAAACAATTTTCAATATAAACAGTTACAGTACGCTCCTATCCGCGGGGCAGATAGGGGAATAATTATCAATTTTAACTATAGTGTTTTTTGCCATAAAAACTAATAAATTAGTGAAAGTGCAAATTCTAAAACTTTGTCCGTGCGATGTAAAAAAAGTGTATATAAAAATAAAAAAGTGTATATAAAAATAAAAAAGTGTATATAAAAGTAAAAAAGTGTATATAAAAATAAAAAATTCTCCTGATGGCAAAAATATTTTGGCAAAATAAATCGAGACTGAGACTCCAAGAACATTAACGCGATCTAAATCACGTAAATATAATATTTTTTTAATATATTTATCACGTAAAATAAAGCAATTTTCAATATAAACAGTTACAGTACGCTCCTATCCGCGGGGCAGATAGGGAAATAATGATCAATTTTAACTTGTGTTTTTGACATAAAAAATAATAAATTAGTGAAAGTGTAAATTCTAAAACTTTATCCGCGCGATGTAAAAAAAGTGTAAATTCTAAAACTTTATCCGCGCGATGTAAAAATAAAGAAAAAAAATATTCTGATGATCTCAAAAATATTTTGGTGAAATATATCGAAACTGAGACTCCAGGACATCAACGCGATCTAAATCACGTAAATATAATAATTTTTTGATATGTTTATTGCGTAAAAATAAAAGTTTTGGTCGCACTTGATTAGTAGATCCACGCGTAGGTGAAGGGTCGATAAGATATTGGAGAATGTGTTATCCCTTCATTTAAAAAATATTATATTATGATATTTTGGAATAGTAGTTGTCAACAATGTTTATTTTTATTATTATCTAGCTAAGTTTTAAATCTAACTTAAATAATATAAAATATTTTCTTGAATAAATATATACCTAAATTGTAAACGTGTTGAAAATGTTAAGTGGTTTCTTATAGATTGAATCATTTTGAACTATTGTTACAAAATCTTATATATTTGTCCATGAATTGCGAAAATTCACATGATAACGCGGTAATAGTAAAAAAGGCACTAGGATCAACCGAATATCTTTCGGACGCATACGTGCGATCTCATTTCATTTATATTAGAAATCTTATTTCAACCATTAAATTAAAAAATGGATTCCAAAAATCAGAACGAAGGAAAAAATATTAAAAACCTAAAAAGTTAAAGGTCCGGTATTCGCACACTTAATTAATTAGTTAAATTAATTTAATTTTTTTTTTATATTGTCTCTTCTCTTCAATCCAGCTCTGTGATTACTTGTTACTAGAACAACACTTCTCGCCCAACAATCTTTTTTAAATGTTAACGAGTTGAAATATAAAAAGTAAAATAATTATAAATTTACATACTTTACATAGAGAAATACAAACACAGCAATTACCTAGTGTCGTTTCTCGGAAATTCTAAACAAACACCGTAGCTTTGGTGTCGCGACGAAGTTTTTCGTTGTAGTCCACGAACAAGCTCCCATGAGACATTAATAATTGTAACGTGAACATTAACAAACTACGTTGGCTTGGAACGCTTTTAACGAATGAGCCATATATTAAAAGTTTAAAATTATACATTTGATAAAGTTTTAATTGTATTCTATAATATTTTGATTGTTATTAATGTATTTGTTTTCATTTTACAGATGGACCGGATCGAGCAAGTTTTCAGAATTTGTCGATTAAACAATTTGCAATTCGATTTGAGATGAAGGAAACTTTAATATAATAGATCGGAAAATAAACTTAATAATAGTCATTATCAATCTTTAATTTAAAAAACTGTGTGTGCGCAATTTTGGAAAATGAAGGTGCTCGGCATGATCGTCTTTCTGCATATGATGCTGGTAAGTTTATTTATTTTATTCTATAACCTTTAGATTTTTTAACTATAACATAGTATGTGCTGTGAATTTAATAGCTGAAACTTAAATTATTTTTTACTAAAATCATTCAAATATTTAAATTTCATAACCCATTCTTGTAGTTGGACTTTTCTTTAAATATCCTTTTACTTACGTTTGGAAATACTTTTATAAGAAAATATTTGCTCGATTAAATTTGTATATAAACATATAAATATCGTCGCTAACTTTCCGAATGCCCTATATATGATTTTATTTTATAGTATTCTCTTTATACACAAGATTTTCACTCCTTTTGGTGTGAAAAATTTTACACCCCAAAAATGTGTCACGTCAGATTATAAGTCTTTAGGGTTCTGCCGGTCCGTGACACCTCGTAACTTGTCGGTATTTAATGGGTAATTATGCAGGAAGGAAACGGCCACTTTGCTTTGCTCCGCAAAAATAGGGACGAGAAGGAGTTAAAAATTCGCGATAATGCATAGCCGACAATAAATATCCTAACGTGCAGAGGCTCCCAAACGAGCTGGCGGCATATTTTAAACCCTAAAAATTACAACCGGACCCAATTTTCGACCCCGTTTCGCCGGGGCGATTAATTTTCATTTTCTTCAACAAACACCAGCATGTTGATTTATTTATTTACGCTGCTGAATTATGAAAACGGCCCAGCGTGCATGTGTGTGCCTTTCCGATAAATATTATATAAATATGTGCGAAATAACTCCAGGGGCGACAGGATTCGCAAGGTCGCGTTTGAGCGGGTAGTTAATTTGGAGTGTTTTAAAGTTATAATTGACCGAGCTTTGAAACGTCTGAATACTCAAAAGAAGCTGGTGGGTTAAGAACGACTCTTACCACCTGTGAAATTAGTCGGGATTTAGTTATATTTTATCTTTTTTGCCTCGTTTATTTTTACTTAAATGTAACGGTTAATAAAAACTATATCGTTTTTCTGATAAGCTGCATACATACATGGATATACATTTATAAACATAATATTTGTATAAAAATAATAAAAATGTATACTTATTGATCCATGTGCCTCTTTGCTTGATGACCAGAAATAAGCTTTTGTTAAATATATCCTGATATACTGCGGCGAAGATCATTTACTTCTGCTATATTATGCTAAGGCGATTCCGCGTCTGAAAAAAATTTACACAACGGAAACCTAATTCTAATGCATAAAAACAAGCAATCGTACTCTTGATTAAAAAATGGTATTAGCTTTGCAGTTCTGAGTATTTTTTGCATGGAATCATTAAATTGGATTAAATATCCATGCCAAAATATATTTTTTCAGCAGAACTTTCATATCAATATAAAGCTTCTTCATTTATCTAATTATCTTCCAAATTATAGCAAATTAGAGGAATCCCTATTCAAAACTTTGTCAGATAAACAAAGAAGATTTCGACAGCATATTATTGCATACAAAGATTAGTTTGCTATTAAAAGGCAATTGTCTTCTTCGGTTTGTTTCATTTTGGGATAGTGTCATATCTTTAATAAGTTAAATAGTCAATATATGTATATATTTTTTAACATTTTTACAGTCCAATATATTAAAAAAATAATTATAAAGGAAAAATTTTACCATGTATTTTCTAAAAATGTCATTCTTGCTTGTGTCAGCAATTTAAAGCTTTTGAAAATAATCTTATTGAGTTTAACCAATTTTATTCATTGGCTACTATAAACAATTAAAAAAGGGATGATCTAATTATATATATGGAGCATTTCAAACAGCTTAAAACGATTTAGCGATATTCTAAATATAAATATACCGTATAGGGTTATTTATCCATTCAAGGTGAATGCAGATATTATTTAATTATAATATTCAAGAAAGTATCACAGAGCTGAAGTTATACAGGCAAAATAAAAACAGTTTCTTGTAATAACTAGTACATAAAAAAAACATATTTCAATTCCTTGGATATCTCACATCTTACTTTTATCATTATTCTTTAGTCAAAAGCCTAAAAGCATTAGAAAAATCGTAATTTGTTTTTGAATATGTTACAGTACATGTTTATATTTTAGTGAAATTATATTATTATTAGTATAAATATAATTTCGCTAACTAGGCTAGTGAAAATGTATTAAACAATTTGCTATTTAAACCCAAACCTAACTTGACTTAATAAAAGTTTAAAAATTATATTTAATTTAAAATTTTTAATGAGGTTCAGTTAGATTAGGTTAATTTGTTTAGATTAGATTTGGCCTTAAATTGTAATGTGTCGCCTTACAACTATTTTTAGGAACCAAATTCATTAGGGTGGCGGTGCTCTATAGTTATTTATATAATTTTTATTTTAAAGCACATCTATAAAACTGTATTATCTTTGTGTTAGATTGTAAAAATCAAGGCTGTGGAGTCTCGATCGGAGTCGTAAACAATCGACCGACTTCGACTTATTTTTATAATTTTAATTAATGTTTATATATCTTTTATTGTTATAATGTATACTTTTTCATTTAATGTAAATATTTTTAGTTTCAAGATATTGCTTAACGCAATTTTTAATATTGAATTTTTTTTCTAATTCTTTAATTTTATCATAATTATTTTTACTTTTATCAATTTTATACGCGGTAAAAAAAGCTCTTAAAAAAATGTTTAATTTGGAGATGGTAGATTATTAAAAGACTCCATAGCCCTGGTGAAAGTATGAAATCTTTTTATCCAAAATAAGTAATAAGTGGAACAACGTTACAACATCATAACTTTCGTTATTCCACAATTGAAAATGTTCATTCTTGACAAAATCCAATATCGTGTTATATATATACTAGTTACGTATGAAAAAACTTTCTAATGAATAAATTGTGAAATATAATATTATAAAGATCTAAAAATGAACGTATTTAAATCTGTAAATTAATTTTTCACCTCCTGTAAAGTTGACTATTTACGTATATAAGTTTTACAACGTTATTTGCGTCGCATAATCAGTTGTTAAATATTTCATTCTTTTAGTCTACGTATATGTGTATATTGTAATATAACATTTACACGCTATTTTAAAATAAAACATGTGTTGAAGATCTTTTAGTACATGAGTTAAATATAACAAAACGTTTATGTCAGTCTGGGGTTGCAGACGTGAGCGATTTTTTATTTATTTTTTTACTTAAGTCTACACCATATAAGCAAAAAATAAAAAGGGACAAAAAACCAATTTAATTCAGTCTTCGCATGTGAAACCCAAAATTATAAAATTACTCTACGTATGCGCAGGCATTACAGTTTATTTTAAGCGAGAGATAATTTCTTCTTAGAATTATTATTTTAGAATTATCCTATACGAATTATTCTTCATATTCAAATAAGTAATACGATTTAAATAATTTGGTATAAATGGATAACGCAATTAATTTTGCAAAGAAAATCTAATAATCCCTTTCTCGAAGCGCAAAAAACTCGAACAATAATCCTCGAGTTTGATTTTTTCACCGAATATTGAAATATCGAAATCTAAGAGGGGAATGAAATTTTCCGTTCGTGTAGGTTTTAATAATTTAATAAAATTTGAATATCTCAAAGCTTCCATTTGCATGTGCCACAGAGAGCGAAAGGAACAGAATTAAAGGAAGTGTGGGATATGAATGTCATTACTATTTCTCTTTTTTTTAAATAAATAAATGTATACCCATTATCAACTTTTCTGTGTTGAATAAACGATCAAATGAGTTCGGATACATGCAAGTTTGAATTTCGGCCAGTACCGATTCACATACAGTCAAATAATTTAGTGTTAGCTTTATAATATTTTTCATCTAAATTTATATATTACGTATATAATATCATATGTTAACTACTCTGATGAAAAATAGCCGCAAGACATTCGCTTAATAAATTATGTTATATACAATAGATAATAATATACAAGAAAATTTATTTAAATATGTGTTGTTACTATTTAGTAACTTAAGTAACTATCCTACGATGGTGTGTTATTTTGTCAGAGCAGTTTCCTTTTCATACTTTTTCTGTAGTTGAAGCAATCCAACGATACAATTCGCTAGGTTTTGGTGAGGTACTTTGTATGATTAACATAATAATCGCCAATCGCAAAATTCATTCTATCCGAAGCGCTAAATTCGTGTCACGATGTATACAGTTGTAAAATGCGATCGGTTCTCACGCATCTCGATTGCATCGTAGCGGGTTCGTAGCTCGCGGCCGTAGCCGGTCGTAGCCTCCGCGATGGGGGCGCCGCAGTGGCGCCTCCGTACGCTCGGATGGCTCTTGGCCACGGCCAGGGCTGCCAACTGCTCGAACGAGAGCATTAATTCTGGGACTAGAACGATACAGCCCGGAGACGAATTTAAATGGGACAGCCTGGATGGTATGGGCGGTCGTTGTCGGTGGATGAGAATGAAGGAAATGAAGAAAAAGTTATTTGCGTTAAGGGGGATTTTAAAGAAAATTATGGTCGTTGTGAAAAAAATACTTTTTATGTAAATATTTTTTTCTCAGCCATCTCTTGTTAAAGATATTTTTTCTAGTCATCTTTTTGATATGTTTATAGCTATATGTGTAATGCATAAAAGCCCATTTTTTATTAAACGTTTATTTCAGTATGATAAATAAATTTTTAACCATAAATAACATTCATTTTCATGTTTACAATTGTATTATTTTCATTCCATACAATGAGAATGAATAATAATTCGATTCAAAGAAACTAATAATTTAGTAATAGATTAAATACATTTAAGTAAAGATTGAAAACCATTCAAATATGTGTTTATATTTAGATATTAACTTATTTTTTTCGTAGTCTCAAATATTGTTTTGTGTTGTTTCTATTAAATATAACTCTTAAAAGTGTTACGAAATATCCAAACTTGTAGCCCAGGCTTATATTTGAGTATTTAAAGGTCGATTTTAATTGTAATCTACTATCCTGCGTACATTATAAATGCCGTAGCAAAGTTTGTTTTCGTATCATAAATATGACTGCCCTATAAAAATATTTATTTTTACTTTTCAAAAGTCACTCGTTACATGTATAAGACCGTACGTACCCGTAAATATGATTTTTTTATTTTATTTAATCTTCTGTTGTAACATGACAGACGTAGGACCGATGTGTTACAATGGAGTCAATCTGTACCAACTGGGTAAATCAGACATAATGAATACCTATAAGTATCCACCACTAGACTAGAAGTCTAAAAATAGAGGAGACATCTATATAATCAATTATAAATTATTTTGTGTAATATAATTTATAATCAATATATGTTACTTGACAGCTGAAACTGTTTTTTTACTAATTTAATATGTAACGCAAATAACGTTGTAAGTCGTAAATACGTGAATAGTTAACTTTACAGGAGTTGAAAAATTAATTTACAGTTTTACATACGTTCAATTTTGGATTTTTATAATATTATATTTCATAATTTATTCTTTAGAAAGTTTTTTATACTTAACTAGTATCTATATAAAACAATGTTGAATTTTGTCAGCAAGTATCTATGGATCATTTATAACGTTTGTTGAAAACTTATCTATTAATACATGATTTAAAAATTAAATATAATAGTGGTCTTTTAAAAAAAAATTATAAAAAATATTTAAAAACGATGAAATTTTTTTTAGAAAAAAACGAATTAGAAATCAAATACGTTACGTTTTCTTATATTTTGAATAAGTTGGTTAAAATCGCCCAATCACTTAAATAACGTTATTCAATCAAAATCTTAACTTGCTAAAAAATTAGACTTACAACGTTATTCGCGTCGCATATTTAATTGTGTATTGATATAAATAAAAATTCGAGTTTGCTGCCGTGGTTCGAACCCGTGATATCTGGATTACCAGTCTGAGACATTAGGGACTACTCGATTCCAACCTTTTATTTATGTTTTGTCATTGTACATACCTAATTTCCTATTTTTGTAATCTTATAACATCTTTAATATACACAATGAAGAGGAACAAGTAAATAACTCCAGCTGAAATTTTATTTGGTATCAAGTGCATATTACTTGGAAAAAATATAAAATTTGAAAAAACACCACAGACCTCTTCTCTTTTTATTTTTATATAAGCGCAAGAAATTCCCTTTTAGATATTGAGTTAATGTTCGTTATTAATTCCATATTACTTTTAAACGCTATAGGATTTTTTTACTGAAATTTTACTAAAATACAACAATAAACTTTTAAACTACGCGTTTAAACAGTAGCATCTTTATCAGGCTTCTTAATTAGATGTATTTTTTGCCCCTGAATTTAAATCATCATAAGAATTTATGACTATGGGTTTTAATATTGGTATTTTCTTTGTATTAATTCAATACATATTGTTAGATTGAAGTATAAAATTTAAATACTAATAATACACTACACAAAAATACAGAATCATACAATAAAAACAAAACAACTGTAAACATAACCTATATAAAATTGCGAATAGAAGCTAAGTATTATTTATTATGTCGGGATAATCTCTCATTACCTTAATTACTTCAGTTTTTCCTACGTCTTTATACTGGTTGGATGATTTATTTTTAAAGAATTTTATTAATATTAAACTCTTATTATTTTACAAATATTATATATATAACATTATTTACTTTTTAGTCAATCATCATTAGTTCATTATTGATTAGAAAAGACCGCAAATATTTATTTAGGGTGATATACCAGAACTAGGGATTGCAATAATACCGAAATTTTCAATACCGGTATTACCGATAGAGAAAACAGTATTACCGGTATTGAAATTATTATTATTTTTTATTTGAGCGAAAAAAAAATGATAAAATATCATAAATAGCTTATTCTATTTAATCCATCTCATGTCGTTAAAATCTCCTAGTCTTAATCAGTTAGGTTTAGAGTGTTTTAGGTGTGTCTGAACCAACGGGGTAGCCTTTGGAGAGATGAAGGGTGAAATAAGGATGGGTGATGGTGGCGGCGAGCGGTTTGGAAAAGTTTGATACAAAAGAAAATTCTTTTCGAGACCCTTTTGTGTGTTTCGATAGAGGATTACGAAGATTAGCAACAAAGCTGTACGAACTCTATTTGTAACCCTCATTGTGTATGTGTGCGCTCGTTCTCGCGGGGGTGAGTTTCGGCAATGGGGGTGAGAGAACGAATCAGTGCCGGCAATCAAAGAATAAATCTTCATACGTCAAACGCTCGTTGGAATTTGCTGAAGGCTGTTGAGAAAATTGATTTAAGAGATACGCGCGTGTCTTTGCCAATTTCGCGATTGGCGTGCGAAGGCGAAAAACTATTTAAAGGGAATCGCGAACGAAGGGATAAAATTAAATTTACTCCAATCGATTTAGATTTTTGTAAAGCTCTCATTTTTTATGATACGTAGGCTGTTCAAAAAGTTCCCAAATTTTTATCTAATATTTATTTAGTAAATTACATACAACTTATTTAATTTTTTCTCCTTTTCACTATTATGTTTTTTTACTTTGAATATATATATAAAAAATCAGGTTCTCCGGGAGAAATATGCTCAACGTTCTAATAAACAATAGGAATATTTGCATTTTGCTAGTTGTCATTAGATTCTTCATCTTCATTGTTGTTTAAATCTTATTACTTCCTGCAGTCATTCAAGCAATAGTGTTTGGTGATGGATATGTTTAGTCTTGTTCATTTTTTTTTGTTAAAATCAGTTTAATATTTTAATTGTACACATTTAATATATACATACGCCGGCTCTCTTAGAGCAAATAAATGTACTTTAATCACGACTTTGAGCTCCTTTGTTATCACAACAATAGGAATAATCCTCATGACCATTCTTTTATGCGAACGCAAAAAACTTTTTCAACGCGAGACTTAATACATGTAATATACTTTATTTGAACGATGTGTATACTATGTTTAGTGTGTATGGAATTTCAAACCAAAGTTTTAATAAAATGTATGTAATGGAGAATTTTAAAGTAGATATTATGGCTGGATTAATAAGATTTTTTTCATTAGTATTATATTAAATCGAAAAATATGCTATTTATGTTAGTAGAAATGTGCAAAAATTTATTTATAATAGACTTATGTAAAAATATTTTATTTAGACGTATATAATAAATATAAATACATCAGTTTATTAGTGATAAATTCATCAAAATAAATTAATTCTCAGAGTGCAATGTAATAGTTATCCACTTGGTATTATAAATAAATAAAAAACTACGTTTATACAGTTAAAAAAATACAGTTGGTTTTATAAGTCTAAATTACAAATTTTGTCGATATTTCTTGGTAATTTGCCGTCAATACTTTAAGAAAGGTTAAATTTGTGCCAAATAAAAGCTATATATTTTTTCACAAGTTTTGCAATAATACGTCGTTTCTTATCTTCCTTTGCGATTTTAGGGTTTTGGTCCTAAAATTCTGATTAAGATTTTTCAAATATATATTCTAAATAAAATACCCAGAATATTTAAAAAAAAAACTTTATTTTATCAAAATACAATCTGGAACAAAAAGTACGTAATCAAAAGGCTTCCATATTCGGAACATAAATAATTCCTATATTTATGATTACTCTAAGAAATGACATTTTGATGCTATATCTAATTGTTTTGTAACTTCATCTAAATTATTCATATAATAGTCATCATCTTTACTACATTCAAATTCATTTTTGATAGTTTAAAACATCCTTTTGGACTATAAATTAAAAAAAAACCAAATTGTAATATAAAATTACTTAATATATGATAAAACCATTGAAATTTGTGTTCAGTTAAAATTATAATGAATTACTGCAGACTATCGTACCAAGCACCCACTGCATCTGCCTAGCAATCCTAAGCAAACCATTAATTCCAGATGTTAAATGAATAGGTATTTGGTCGTAGAATAAAAAAACCTCTTTTTGAACTATTACCAGATGTTTTCAAAATAAAAAAATATTAAAATAGATTTAAATTATTTTAGAGACAGCTTGAAAAAAATTTCGAGTCCATCTCGACATAAATATGGGTTCAAAGGGTTAATATAATAGTTATTGAAGTGGTGAAAAAACTTTTTTTTTGCTATACAATCATTGCGATAGTATTTTCTTTTTATTTTGCACCAATTCCTACGTATGAAACTTATGTGCCTGATGTTTGTAACGTCACGATAAAGCTGCGACTAATATGTTTAAGCATATTATATATGGTGTTACAAGGGAAAACTATGACAATATCTATTTGTAAGATAGGTATGAAAAGTTTTCCAAGCAAGATATTACACGACCGTTACAAAAATCCTACGTACAAGTAGTACAACGTTTTTACAAACTATGTAAACTCTTGCTCTTATTACAAACGGAATGAATCTGCATAGTGCTCCTCTACACAGTTTACTTTTAACGTTAAGCTCCGCGTCATGACGCAAAGCTGCGACGACGTTTCGCATAGCAGCATCGCCGGGATTTTCTCTTCAACTTTTTACCCCATTTTTTCCCCTCTCTAATAAAATTACACGCCACCTCGCGTCGAGTTTCGAATTGCTAATCGAATGCCGTTCACATGGACGACGACAGAATTTGCACGAGAGAATAACTCTATAATCGCAATGGACCGGTCCCCGGACTCTGGTTAGCAATTTGCATACAACAAGCGTTTGCGAACTCCTTGCGGAATGTATTAAAACTACAATCTCGGTAATTTTCAACACTTAGACACGCCGTGTAGAGCTATGCAAATATGTTGTCGGGCGTTTACTGGGGTAAAAGTTTTGTGAACGCGAAAGGCGGTGTAATATTCTGTGTTATATTAACATACTGTATTTTTTCTGTATTCGAGTTTCAAGTTATTTATACGCATTTTGGATGTAATGCGATACTCGCATATGGCGAGATAGTTTTGATTTATATTTATTTTTGTTGTTTTTAAAGCATGTTATGCGCTTCGCCCGTAATACAGTTTTGACTTCTTTAAACTTTGTTATAATACAGTAGCTCGGATAAAAAAGAGAAACAGTTAAACTTTTCACTATTTTTATCTACTTCTATCTTTACCATAAGTGCCTTTTTAATGTGGTAAATCAGCGTATGAACTATTTAATTAAAAAATATTTCGAAAAAATATTGCGAGACCGATTTAACCATGATAAATATTATTTGGTATTAAATAATTTCAATATAACTTTAAATATTTAATGCGAAACTATCTTAAAAATGCACTGAAGTAACACTGCAAATAAACAAAATTAGTTTAAATATGATATTTTGTATATATATATAGATATATAGTAGATAATTGCATATATAAAATGCGCTGTATTTTAGAAAAGAGTATATTAGAGAGAATGACACAATATAATCCTTGATGCAACGAATCTAATTCTTAAAATCATTTTAAATGTACTTATTAAAATACAATTTATATGCTTAACATGCATAAAAATACTGTCTTTCCATTATAAGCTCATAGGTGTACCTTATATGTTAATAAGTCGACTATGTAAAAGATATTGTTGTACTTTTTTGTTCGTTTCAAGACACTATATACT
Organism: Plectrocnemia conspersa; assembly: GCF_051122295.1. Classification (NCBI taxonomy): domain Eukaryota; kingdom Metazoa; phylum Arthropoda; class Insecta; order Trichoptera; family Polycentropodidae; genus Plectrocnemia; species Plectrocnemia conspersa. The sequence goes on from NW_028277176.1 coordinate 14,327,604, forward strand.
TGAGCAACATTATCAAATATTATATGAAATAGGGAATATTACTCTGAATATTTTATTGTATTGTACATCTAAGTGAATATCTTGTTACAGTAACATAAACTTTGCGTACTTTACCATAAATTTTAAAGAGGGATGTTACATATATTATAGTATAATGCTTCAAAAAATATTTTTTAAATATGTTTTATAATATTTTCCTAGATTTCTAACGCAATACATTTAATATTTAAATGAACTTAGTTAAAATATGGGTAGATCAACTATAAAATAATCGTTAATATATCATTAGGTTTTCCTGATTATTTTGAAAAAAAATATGTTAAAAATAGTTTCAGTTTAATCAATTAAATTATTTATATAAACTCAAAAAGTTACTACAGTGCATCACGATAGTCAAAAATAATACATAATATATATAAAAATAAAAAATCGGACCGCCTATGGCTGTCACCATCCAGCTCCTTTAAGTGCAATGCCAGCATATAAAGGAGCTGGATGGTGACAGCCATAGGTGGGTTTGCTAATGTAGACGTATTGGCTTTAACGAGAATCAAAAGAGGACGCGATCGTGAATCGAACGTGAAAATCGTTTATAAATATGTATGGTTGATTTTTAAGTAATATAAAAATATTTTTAGTCAGATTAATTATTTATATTATTATTTATCACATATTTGTATTATTTTAAAGTATATTTTGTACGTATTTTTATTTTTCAAAAAATTAAATAGGTGTTTTATTTTTTACGTCGTTTTTGCACAAGTAGATACATTTTTCGGAGTGGAGAAAAACTGACAAATAAATAACAAAGCTAATTTTTCGAACTTGATTTTTGCGCGCACGTGCGCGTTTTTATTCACTCCTCCGTTTGCAAACTGTCATTCACCTGTCGCGCTAAGTGGATAATGGATTTTCATTAGAATTACCTTAGGCTCGGTGGCTACTTTAATATTCAAACCATGAAATTCAATCTGGTTAGCTAGGGATACGATTCCCGGAGCGAGATTGGACATGGAAAAAGCGATTGATGTTCGGATCGGCCGTGCCACTTATTGGGCGGAAAATTCGCTAGAGTCGATCGAAAATTTTCGCGAAATTTTCCTCGTCGATTATTCTTCGCGAGTAGCGTTGTAGTAATTAAAGCATATTTCTTGAGAGCTTTAATGTATCGCCAAACAAATTATTCGGTATACCCTTTCGCGAGGACTTATTGCGGCGCGCCTCGTTTAATTGAGTTTGTTCAAAGTTTGCCAGAGACTTTTTAACTTTTTGCGTTCGTACCGCGCATACAAATATATCAGTTATTTTTTAATTCGAATTTTTAGCTAACTTATAATTATCTTGTTTAAATTAACGCTGAGCACTGTGGTTAAGTTATTTGTGGTATAATTGTGCGGTGTTTGTAATTTAGTTTAATTATTATAATAATGGCAGATACTTAAAATATTTTATATATTTTTAACGAGCTAAGCAATATTTTAATTATTGCAAGCAAACGCAATATTTCAATTATTGCAAGCAAATCCGTGAAGATAATGCAATAAGTAAAGATAGTCCTAAAACTATCGTCATTAAAATATCACATGGGCTTCTTTTTGAGTCACGAATCGCAAGCACAATTTTCTTTAGTATATTATTTTGCCAACCAACTTAATAATGTATTGTCTAGAATTTCAGCGAAGGAAAGTGCTCTTTTTTTGATAAATAGAAATTAAATTATTTTTCTAAAATATATCTACAAGTTCATATTTGTATCCTAGTGACTTTTGCTAAAATCGCTGATTGCATTCTCGATGTAGCGTGTATTCAATTAACCACTTTGCTGAGGGGTGGTGTCAACAATCTATCGAGTGCCATAGTATATAGCGATTGCATCTCTTATTCTTAAAATTATTGTAATATTTTTAATTATAAATAAGTTATAATAACAGTTTTGAAAACTTGTTGGCATTTATCAAAATAATTGTTTTTCTGACTTTTCACTCATTTTTTAATTTTCAACTTCACTTCTTTGTATTTTAAATTTACAATTTCGCCTATTCATAAAGTCATTGTCAAAAACAGATGATTCGGGGCGAAACCAGACTGTGTCATTGTCTTATAAATATATTATTTGATTGTTTAGCATGCTGTATATGTGTAACGGTAGATAAAATCAGTCGCCATTCTGTAGAAAGTGTAATTCAGGGATGCTTTGTACCTGTTTGCACCACATTCTTTCACATTTGCAAGGTTAACAGTTTTTATACAAGTGCTTTAAAACTGTTAATGGGCCCAGCTTTAATACATGATATCGTCTCCGCAGACGAACTAAAACTATTTTTTTTTAAATTCAAAAAGCTTTATAAGATCTTTTGCGACAATTTTTTATGCAACGAATATTGGTGGTTCTGTTAGTACCTAAGATATTTTTTAACACTTAACTAGATAATTTTTGTGATATATTTTTTACTGTTGGCATGCTCATTAAAACCGTGTATGAATGGAAAGCAATTAAATTGCCATTTCATATTGGAGTAAAAAAATACATACATATTAGCTATGGAAATCATTGCTCCGATTAGTATTTCGTTCATTCTGGAGTACCACATGAATTCAATCTGGGTCATCTGCTATTTTTGCTCTTTATTAACGACAAACATGCAGCAATTAATAACTCTGAATATTTATTATAAGGCGTTGAGGATGCTCGTCTTCGTTATGCGGAGCGCGTGTCACTAATAATTTATTGTTAATTCACATTCTGTACGGTACGCCAGTTCGTAACTTCATTGCTTGAAATTCTTTTTGTTGGGGAGAATTCTAAGAAAAATTCTAAAATATACGGGTCGTATTCTTATTTGCATTCTAGTGCCTTTTTTATAGGAGCTTTGAGACACAATGCATAGCATTCTTGGCGTAGCGTCTATTAAATGAACCACTTTTTAAAGTTGTTAAGGGACGGGTTGACAACCCGTCCCTTAACAACTGCGAGCTTTAGAGTGCACTAAAGAGTCGCGATCGCGTCCCATATTCTTGGCCGTTGCGGCCAACACTTCTCTTGCACGAGTCATCCAGTCACTCAATGAGCTTACCGATTACAAGGTTGTTTTCGGCAAAAAATATGTGGGATAGCCCTCATCCATTTTAGGTGTGGACCATAACTGTTTTTTTTTTATATATTTTTGATGTTCATTGTTGTTCGTGTAATGGCCATCATGCCGTTTTGGGTAAAAAAAAATAAAAAAATATTTATATATAATAGTTGTCCTACATTAGTCAAACCTATTGATGGTCTGCTATAAATAGTAGTCTTTGAGATTTGAAAAATGTCTGTAGAAGTGACATCTTAATATGTAATAATTATTTCTTGTTTTCGTACAGCAGTATCGAAGATCTTTTTTAAAAATTACTTCTGATCCTTAATCAAAGTAGTTCAAACTGTTAATTTATATTTATTTTAATACTTTATTTAGCTAATTGTTTAATATGCTGCTATTGGTATATTTGAAATTATATATTTTTTAATAACTAGTATTGCTTCCGTTCAAAAAATCTACATTAACTACTATAGATAACCTCAAAATTTATTGCTGATTTAAAATATAATTTAGTCATACTACATAAATCAATTTAAAACCTTATGTGTCAAATCCCTAATAATATAAATTAATATTATTTTAACATTATAATATCCAAAACATATATAATGTATAAATAAATTAGAATTATTCTTGCCATTTACATTATGCGTCACACTTGAATTTGTGTGTTTATTTAATTATTAAATTCTATGGTATAGCAGTTTTTCTCGATGCCTTTTGGTGATCACGAAATCATTTATGAGCACTATAAATTATTTTATAAAGTAAGCATATTTTATAAATATATTAAATGTGTTTAAATATATTTTCTCTATATTATCTTCAACCATAATCAGTATTCTTGATTCAAAGCAATTTTAACGGATATAAAACGACAAGTACCTTCTCACATAAACGGATCGCTAGCACCCTCTCGCAATAACTAAAACGGACCGTGTAAGTTAATGTCACGTAGTCGTAAATTGGTTTTGCGGATACTGGCACTTCCTATCGCTCTTTGCAAGTGGTACGGGCCTATTAGCTTCCGCAGCTTTTATGTAGCGAAGCACTATATACGTATGCATAATACATACACCAGTTTGTATAATATGTAGGTGCGTCTGTAGATGCACCAGAGACCGCCGCCGAATTTATGCATATTCATAAAGTAATTTAATTTCCTTCGGTAACGGAATAGCCTTTCCATTAGCGTACGTCGAGAGTCAAAGAGGTCACGACAGTGGTCCAGAGTTACGTAATAATACCTAATATTTAAACTTTTGATTATATCAATACTTACTAAGATGTATAACATAAAATATGTCTTCTGTGGAACCATATTTATAAGTCCCTAATTGAATCTTTGCGACAAACTGAACGATTTATTATTAAACAATCGTTTATCCCTAATTGAATTTTTAATTTATTTTACTTCCTTCTTTAATTATTTATGCCATTAATAGAACGTGTTTATCGTTATTATTAAATTCGAAGGTTTTGTACACAATAGATGTTAAGGGAAACGCGAGGTGTACCTGCTTGCGTTTTATTTTCATGTATTTCTGAACTTTATCCACGATAACGCCCGCCTTTGATTAATTATGACGCCGAGCGATATGACGCTAAAGTTTCGAGCTTGAAGTTGGAATTGAAATTCGAGCGGTAACGGAATTCTGGGTCGGCAATGCGAATAATTCGAGTTGGCGATAGCGATTTTCTGCAAAGATGTACCGATTGATATGCCTCGGCACAGATACGGCACATAAACGAGGTTTACGATGAAAAATTTATCACATAAAACTAACGTAAAATGTACCTCTGTATAACAACCCTTGTGTAGATAAATAAATATGTATATAATATATTTCGGCAAGCTACATTGAAAGATTTCAATAAGCTAGAATCAAACATAACAGCAGTAAAATTTAAAGAAATATTTGTTTAATCAAATTTTATTTTGCAATGTATAATTTAAACACATTGCAATAAACTTATTTTCATATTGGTCGGCTAACTATTAAATGTATTTAAAAAAAATTAATCAAATTTTGGAAAATTCGTTTTAAGATTTAGGAAATTTTAAAATAAATACTTAGAGAAACTTTAAAGAAATTATAGTTATACTTGCTAATACGATTACAGTATCTGCTTACTTCAGTAAGTAAAATTCAGTAAGCAAAAAAGTCTTATTACTTAAACTATAAGCTGTAATATGTAACTATATGACTACAATAGTAACGTATATATTTTATTTATGGGATTTTCTTCGAAAATATATGTTGTAATGTTCGGAACCTTAATGATTTATTTTTCTCATTTAGGTTTGTGTTAAACGTGTGTCGATTTATTTAATATTCATTTGTAACTGTATTATACAACATTAAAGTATTTTTTCCATGTTCGCATTATTTTGTACAGTTCTTCTTAAATGAGAATGACATCAACGTTTATATAACAAACAATGTGAAATCCTAGTTAAGCCGTTTCAGTGAAATGTTCTTTCATCCAATCTAGTAACCCTTGCGAGATTATTAAAATAATATTAAGTTCAAGTAAATGCCTACATTAAAAAAATAAAATAATATCTAGTTATTATTTATTAACTTGAAAAATACAAGAAAATGAATAATAACTACATTATAAACTTAATCGTTTATTTTCAATATCGAGAAAGCAAAACATAATATAAATTAAAATGTCACATATATTGTATATGCACAAACTATGTGTTAAAGAAATGGTATCTTTGGTATATATTTGATCATTAATATTCACTTTTATAATAAGAAACCTGTGTTTATCTGTTTATATTCAATATATTATTCAGGAAACAAATTTTAAATATATACATCGGATTCTTATCGTCAAGTAAAATATTTTAGTGTAAGAATAAAAAATAAATTTATAGCATACTTATCCAAATATATATCAGTAAATATCATTTTAAATGTTTGATCAGACTGCATTATATCAAAATCTCTGGATGATATCCCATTTAATTATAAATTTGTGTTCAAGGGTAGAAAAATCATGTTCGGCTTTAATATTTTTATTTACTTTTCTGCTATTATAGCCATTAGTTAAAACATATTTAGATTATCTTTTGAATCATGATTTTTGAAGAACTTTGGCAGTTAAAGTAAATATATTTTGTCAAGGGCGTTACAATAATATGTTAAGCTATTTCGTGTAATAAAAATATCTAATACCTTTATTACAAATACTAGCGCATTGATTTTTGATCTACAAACAACAATAATGTTGATTGATTATAGTTATATATGTAGCAACATATTTATGTGCTGTTATCCAAATTTTCACACAACTTTTAAAAGATTCGGGAAGTACAGTTAGTGTACTTTTTTGTGGCACTATTAAAATCTTTGTTTTTTAGATCACATATTAGTCAATAAAACAATATCGACACAACATTGGCATTTTATTGTTTTATATTATAAATAAAACCATTATAAAAGCATTATCAGATTAGATGTTCGTAAGGTTCTTTCAGAAGAGAAACATTCTGTTTGCAAATTTTTATTTTGTGTTTAAACGCATTAACAAATCTTAGAGAAGTTATAATTACGTTTATTTTAAAATAGTTGAAATAATCAACTGCTAATGTTTTTAATACAATATTTTTTTACGTAACACGTCCTCGATACATCAACCTGCTTAAAAGTGGAATAAAACACATCATGGGATGTAGTACACCTAAAAAGTCATAGATAATCTTAAAAGATATTTGTGACTATTTTTCGTGTTATAATTTCTTCTTTTACACACTTTTTTTTCTTTGCTATCATTTTCAATGGAACATAATTAATTTATAAAAGATTCACTGATTTATCCTATAATAACTTTTTAATTTTTATGGAGCCATTTCTGAAGGATTTCGTTTACCGATTCATGCCTAGCTAATTAAAACTAACATACATATGTCTAATCATAAAAACACCATGAATGCAATATCACTGATATTTATTATATGCAAAGGCTGCCACTAAATCGAATTGATCTGGGTCATAATGGGATTCTGCATTTTTTTTCTTAATAACATAAATAGTAGTGTCAGAAGTGATAAAATCAAAACTTTGGCTAAAATGATTACCCTCAACATTGTAGGTCGAAATGTTGACATAAAATATGAGGGGAAGTTGCGTAATACGATAGATCTCCTAACTCTTAAAGTTATTCACATTAGCTAGTTTTATTATTATTCATAAACTAGTAAGTGCCATAAAAACGCAACCCTTCATATATTTATTTAATAAAATAATAATAAATACTCTTACACATCATTTATATATATCGCATATAAATAAATAATGACAAGTATGTAAATGTATATATTAATACGTTTGGAAAAGTTTAAATCATATAATTTTACTATCACCTGTTAGATAAATTATATTTTTACTGGTAAAAAAGTATTTCAATATGATTTCACTGAAATGACATATTTTTAAAGGTATTTTCGGGATAGAACCGAGATTGTTTTTTTTTAATTTATTTTCTTTAAGGGAAAACCCGAGAATTTCTGGTTTGGAATCAAGGACGGCTTTTATGCTTTTTTCATGGAAAGATTATCGACCCTATTATAAATGTGCTATAGCTGTTGAACTTTTCACACCACAATTTTTTTTCAAAAAATATTTCTCTTATTGATTCGAAAGGATTTTATTACACGTTGAAAGAATCAATTTTAAAAAAGATGCTAGATATATTGATTTTACTTTTTAGGCTCACATACTTGATTAGAAATATTGGCCTGAAAATATTAATGTTCAGTTGACATTTGGAGAGATGGAATTTAGGAATATGTCAATCAGACTACCATAAACGAAAGAAAAATGATTAGTGAATTTCGCGAATACTTTCTCGAAAAGACATTCTGAAAAAAAATTTGCGTTTGATATATGCTCTGAATTCTATTCCTATTTTTTTCAAGTGAAAGTGAACACGGGTTTTCGCAAATTAATCTAATTAATACCCCAATAAGAACTTCGTTAAAGACCAATACAGTTTCGGCACTTTTGTTCATCAAATTCGTCGGACCTCTTTGCTACTATTCGATCATTCAAAATACTCCATGGTTTCTCAGATTTCATTCGACTATAAACACCAACGTATGATAAATCTTCTCTCTTTTCAAAACGTAAAGAGAGAAGATTTATCATACGAGAATTAGAAAAACTTTTGAAATCACTATACAGACGAAACTTTGGAAATCAAATATATAATATTTTACAATTTTATTTTAAATTTAGTCTAGTTGTATATTTATATTTGTTCATTTTACATGTCAGAATTAAAGAAAAGTATATGATTAATTTTATTTGTTTTTTTTATGCCCTTGCATAGGAGAAGCTGCTTTTAATTTAATTTAAATGATATTTGAGTATAATTTTAAGAAGTGGGATTTGGCACTTTTTTTTGTTTAAAAAGCTCTGCTCATACATAAGCAATATTTTCGATACATTACTATAATTCACATTGAAAGCCGAAACTTGTACAATCGATATTTATTTAATTATTGTAATTTTAAATCTTTCGCTGTAACCTGACTGGCGTAATCCCAATGCTTTGCAACGGGGCAAATCTGTACCAACTGCGTTAGCCAATCAGACTAAAAGTCTGGGAATCAGTGACATCTTATGTGTAATATAATCTATAATTAATAGATGCTATTGCAGCTGGGGCCAGTTTTTAATAATAACGCAATTTTATTGAGTGCCGTTGCCGGGGGTCGAACTTAGTCTAAAACAATATTGGTATAATTTATATGTAATAATGGTAAAAGTTATCATTTATCTAAATCGATTTCATTTATATTCTTTATTATAAAAAAGCTTGAGGTTAAAAGTATACGTACACTGAAAATACTTTCTTAGAAAACCTTTTATGCTTATTATTATGAAAGTGTATAGCTGAGTAAAATATATTATTATGATATAATACATATAATAGAATACTTAGAATTTTAAATTGGAATACACGTGTTGTTAATAAATACCACGTATTAAAACCGATCATCTGAAGATGGATAGGTTGGAAAGGGTAAATTTTATACTATAAAAAGTATTTGACCAAATACCTTTCTTGCATCTCAATATTTTTAAGAACAATTGGTCATATATATGCACCTTCAAGAAAGAATATAATGGTTAAAAAGTTATTTTAATTTATTTTTTTGTTTGCCAAATGCTACTACTGGTGGTTAATACCCGAATCTATCTATCTATCTCTTTATCGTGGTGGCTAATACCTGATAGAATTGAGTTCGAATCCCATATGAACCCTAGTGCTAACTTTTTATTGTGTCTATGAGGTCAGAATTAGTGATTGTTATATAAGTATAATAAGGCTACAATATATTTTTTCTGTTTTGATTAAATTTATTCATATTTGTCATGCATTGACATAAACCACAATTTTCCTTTTCAAAAACAAACATTGTCGGCTTTGATTGTACCCATTCACGGATATAAAACCAATTCAATCATAATATCAAAGGTCAAACTATGTATAAACCAATCGTTTCATAGTTTCTAGAAGTATTAGAATTCGAATTATTAACCCAGTTTTTCATTTTATTTGAGGCATCGTTCTTGTCTATTATATTATTGGCGTTAATCGCATTACATATTTATTTCTTTCAGGAAAAATATGATTAGTTATTAAAGCAATTAGTACTTAGTTTCGTCCTTTTGCTCTTTATAAGGCATCTATATAATTTGTCATCTATTAACGACAACCAAACCTAATTTGTTCTTTCATTATAAAAAAACTCAAATTCTCGATTTTTATTGAGCAGATTCGCGCGTATCGAACCAATTTGAAATTAAAGTCGAAGGTCAATCTCAATCCAAACCCACCGGTGCATAGTTCCGTTTTATGCAATTGGTCGTATTAGGGGTGGCATATACCAGTGACCCAATTCGATTCTGCTGCATCCAACCGAGCCTAGGTGCTGTTATTGTAGGTAACGAGGTCGTCACGTGCGATTACCTTTCGGCCTTGCGTCAAAGTTGGTTAGCGACATTGACCCTTAGGCCGATAAATCTCGCGAAAGTTTTCGATGCACGCGCACATGGATTTAGGGGTAATATTTTCGAGTGACGCATTATGTTGCGTAACTCGAGTTTATGCGGGAAATGCGCTGTCCGGCGGCCATTGCCGCGGCGCCGTGGCGTCTCGACGCCCAAACCACGGGACTGCCGCGACGCAGCCTCCCGACGCCACCCCCTCGAGTGGGTAGTTCTCAAACGTTCAATTTGGATAAGAGTGAGATTTTTTCGTGATTAATTACTGCTAGTAATACTAAAATGATTGGGTTAATAGCTAATCGAAACTATATTTGTTTGAATTTTGCTGCATATCTAGTTGATCTAGTTGCTTATCACAAAGTAAGATAATTTAAATTATATGCAAAATGACATACGGATTATAAATTTAGTTTATGAAATAAAAATTCAAAATTCTTAAATAAATAAAAAATAAAAAATCAATACTTTTAAATCAATACTCTTAAACAAAAAAATTATTTTCGACTAGCAGAAATACATGTCGTTTCTTGGATTCTTTGGGATGTAAAAAGAATACAATTTTTTTAAGAAATATAATTATTACTGTATATAAAAAGATTCAATACCTTACTATAATGTATTATTTCCCATTAATTTACTATTATATAATATTTTATATAATATTAACATATTATAGTAATGTTTTAATATAAACAATATTTTTTGTCTGACATAAAAAATATTAGTATTTTCTCAGATGTGCTCCTTATAAAACAAGTCATATATATTAGCTCCTTATAAAACAAGTCATATACATTACAACGGAGTAAACTGAATCACCAACAACTAAGTAGTGAGGCACCGGACTATAATTAGTGACATATGTTTTAAATATAATAAACTATTATCACTTACAATTAATATATGTCACTATACACGTTCGAGTTCGATTTTATTTTTATTTTTGTCGCGATATTTATTATTGACATTTAGAAAAAAATTAAGAGAACCAAATCTATAACGATCAATCAAAATTAAAATTATATAGTTATAAATAATTTCAATCTCACTGAAATTCAAACCCAGCTACTTTAGTCACCGACTTATACAACTGGTCAAACGAAATAAAATCAAGGTAATTTAAAGTACCCCAGCAACTTAGGCATATATTTATATATTTATACAATATTTTATGGTCCTAATATATATTTATATATTTATATTCTTACCATGAATTGCTTATTGCTTAAATCTTATAAAGTTAAAAGACACGACAATCGTAATTCTTACCTTTACCATTGCATAATATTGGTAAATATATGTTTCGAAACAACATATTTGGGAAGTTGCTAATCATTTCAGTGATTCAAAAATGTTTAATGACATTTACCATTGGTCTATTGCTTTGGTAATTTAAGGTTTTGTAACCCTAAGGGGTGTGGTTTCGTAGCTAGTGAGACGCAGGAGAATCTAGTTAGTTTTATTAGATTATATTGCAATTGCGACAGACGATAAATGGCGAGATTGGTGGAGAAGCTGGCGCAAGGATGATCCTTAGAGGTCTTGTAGGTGCCTGCAGCAAGAGTGTCTGCAGGCAGTTCCTCTTGTTACGATGATCGTGTTCAATAGTCTCAGATCGTATTCCAGGCGGGATGAATCTGCTAGTCCTTCGAGTATCTGCCGGCGTCTGCGAGCGACTGCTTGTGACTGCCCTCTTCTCATCGGAGTCCAGGCTTAGCACTATCTTTGATTATTTTAGGGCACCAAAAGGAATCCTAATTCGGCTTATATAAATGTGACACCATAACAAATTCTCATTTAGAATCGTTGACGACAAATTCTAGGATAGTCACACATGTGATGTTCGTATTCTGAATTATCATTTTATGCCTTATGGCATTTTGCAAAAGCCGACAAAGATTTTGAGTAAATTTAATATTTACAATCGAAAATTTCTCATTGATATTTTATTTAATCAGTGCCTACACCAACTTTTATGATTATCAGTAGCGTAATTTTAGTAATATGACAATTTAAAAATTGCGATTATTTCGCACTTTTTTCAATCGCACGCAAAAGTGCGACGCTTTAGGTGTTAAAGCTGAAAAGCTTGCCGACCGATCACAATCATGCAGTGATCTTCCAGCCAATAGATGTACTCTTTTCTTAAAACAGTGAAAGCGATATTCGCTTGATGGGCATTGTCCAAGGTCGTATTCTGCAACGGAAATCTTGTGGATTCGGTGATTTATTATATCCATGACCGCTTCGCAACAAAAAATATTCTCTCAATGACTGAGAATATTTACCATAAAAACCATTTGATTTTTTTTTTGGTAATAACAAGGGCTTTTGTCTGTGGTCCTATTCTTTACGCTATTGTATTGTTTTCTTGTTGATGGATGATCATTTTGGTCACAGTAAATTTAAGCAAGTTTTGATAATAAGTCCCTTTCAAACATAGTTATTGGTGTATGGTCGCCACAGTAATTTTAGTATTAATAATATAAAGATAAAAGTTTTTAGCTAATTATAAAAAAAATCATAAATTATATGTCATGATATTTTTGGGTTTCTGCATATAGCTATTGTAATATATGCCATTTAGAGCTTCTATTAAGCTAATTAATAGTAATGTGCAATTATCTATTAGGATTCATTTAACCTTCAGAACTCACAGTATTAGAAAAAAATCCGTTTTTATCTGTAACTTTCAAAAATCAATAATTTCAATTTTTAAAGAAATTAGCATCCTCCGTTCTTAAAATATTGCATTAAATCATTTCTGGATGTGAAAATAAAATAGTCTAAAATACTAATAAGACAGTATTAGAATCTTATATTTACTTATAATTATATATAATTATATTTACTTGATACTTCTTATTTGCTTCATCAGCTGGACTATAACTAAACACAACTTTTGGTGGAAAAATAATGTGTGGTTATTTCTTTCTGCTTGCTAATAAACCAATTATTTTATTCTTAATTTCTAATTCAAATTTAATAAAATCTAGGAAAATCTAATCTACGATAATCGATCATAAATATAATTATATACTAATTACCAATTTGAAGGTCCGTCAGTTATACGACTGGTCAAATGTGAGAAAAGCAACGTGATCTCAAAGTACCCTAGCAACTTTAGCATATTGTTTTTGAGATATATTTATGGTAATAATTGCGAAAGCTTTATTATAAATTATATTTTTTTAAAGTTAAAAGGCACGTTGTATAATATTTTTTCATTTTGTCTTCTAAAATTATTGTTTTAATTTGTTAATAATGTGAATACAAGTTACAAAAATCATACATTGCATAAAGTATTTATATTGTATTATACATATATACCTACAACATAGTTCCATTGCATAAACTATATAAATCTATATTTTGAATTAGGATACATAAAGCTTGAAAGCAAATTTGCTATAATTATTGAGATTGACCATAGCAATTTAATATTTATTAAATCGCACAAACTAATTTAACAAATATTTATTTGTAAAAATATACTTTTTCCTATTCCCATAATTAGATATTTCCAAATTTAGATACCACAATAGCAAAATACTTGGTTCTAAATACATTAAATAATTATCATTTTTATTGTTGAAAATAATATTTTTTTGTTATAACAATCGTTGGAAAACGAAGAAATTATCCATAAGTTTTTATTAGATAAAAACCTAAACAATACATTTCAATAATAGATTGACACAATAAAAATTTTAGGAATTTTACAAAAAGGCAACATTTGTATTTAATTTAATTGATAGAAAAACGATAAAAATTATTAATTTTATCTTCAAAAAGTTAAAAATCATTTACGTTTAAATCATGAATTATAAAGTGCTGTTTATTGATAAGGCGCTCCGAAGTATTAGAATATTAAATACTGTTTCGAAGAACTTGAATAACTTAGCAGCACAAATACAGACTCAAATATTTACTTTAATTTTCGAACTGAAGAGAATATATTGAAACAAAACGCGTCTGTTATTTTATATAATATATTTGACAATCTCTGCATATGCACAAAGTAGTATGAAAACTATAACCCGTCGTGTAGTGGTCATTCTTATAGGCATTTTTTCCGTGGTATAGAAAGTATTGAGACCATAAACAAGGTTTCAACACAACAGTTTGAAAAGTGTCGTAAGGCCGAGAAATTTTTGGCATAGTTTCGGAACCATCCTTCGCAATATTTTCCACCCCAAAGACAACCACCCTTTTGCAATTGCTCTTGTGTATGCTTTGGATTCCGCAGAGTGGGGTAAACACTGCATTCTTTGCCAATCGAACATTGGCGAGATCATCCGCGGAATTTAGTTCAATCCCTTTTTGCAACTATAGTTTACTTTTCTGTATCTCAAGTTACTTTGACCGATAAAGTGAAATAAACACTCATATTTTTATTTATTTCTATACTATGAACATCTCACGTGTTAATGTTATTTTGTGTATCGATTCTTCTTGCTTACTGTCAACTATTATCAGATGCAAGACGACTTAATGCAATAGTAACATTCACACAATAAGGTTACAAGAGAATGCATTATAATGTGATAGTTTTCCATTTGCTTTTTTGTTGTAAGAGAATTTAACCTATGGTTTTTTAATATGATTCAATGATTTGATTAAACATATACATAAAATTCTTTAAATAAAAATATAATATTCTCTATGCTATCAATAATAATATAATCTAAAACTGAGTTTTAGATAGTCAATTTGTTACCAATTTATTTTATTATCTAATTATATATGACGTGTATAATATTACACAATATAGCATGCTTTACAATGAAGCCATGAAAATATTATGGACCTGTCAGAAACAATAGAAATTTATGATTGAATTTATGTTAAATTATGCGTTAATAATTGTATAATATATATTATATACAATTTAGTTACTACAAATTCCTGTATATATGAACATATCTATGGATTTATTACAAATAAGATTTATGTGTGTATAGATGAGTCTTAATTATACCACAACACGCAAGCTAAAGGTTCATAAATTAAACAATTTTTATATAAGAGCAGTAATGTTTTTGAAAGTTTTGTTTTAGTGTAATATATTTTTTATAAATGTTCCATCTATTTAATTTTTGTTTAACTTTAAAATAAAAATAATAAGCATCTTTATTTGCGCTTAATCATTAATTTTATATGTTCTCCAGAGAAAGCTTCAGTTACTATATTAACGTGATTCTAAAAGCCGTAATCTTATTTAATTCATAATAAAACTCATTGTTGTATTAGCGAGTGGGAGAAAATAATTATTTTCTCCATAAATTGGTCAGAAGTAATTGTGTTTAGTTATAGTCTAGTTGATGTGACAAGTTAAACGTATTAAGTAAATATTTTTATGTATAAAGTTGTGATATTAGCAACACAGCATAACTTGCTGTTTTTTTAAAGAGGGACGGATTCCAGTTTCAATTTAATCGAGAAACTAGCATTCTTGGTCCCATTGAAAGGAAATATTGCCGGAATAGATATTTATGAAGAATTGAAAAGTGTTCTGATTTAATATCTCAATAGAAAAGAATATTTGAATATCAAGAGATGGAGCAAGAGCCATACCTAGAATGAATATTGCAGTGTTAGGACTTTTATCCATGAACCAAATGCAGGCTACAATAGAAATCATCGTTTTTTATCAGGATAATTTGTGTGCGAAAATATTAAAATGGCAAATATTGTCACACTGATCATCAAAATTGTCAATTTTATTAAATTTCAATGGCTAAATTATTGTCTATTTAGATCATTTTTGATCGATATGTAAAGCTAATATGGTGTTTTTATATTACACACCAAAGTTCGATGGTTAAGTAGCAGTAAAATGTGTAAAAAAATGTACGATTTAAATATAAAATACAATTTATAGCCAAATATTGAATGTGTGATTTTGCTTTTTGTGTTGATTTTACACAACATAATATGAGAGCTTTTGAAACTAAACTTACTTTGTGGAATCGTCAACTGGAATGCAATAATATGGCACATTTTTCAACGTTAACAATAGAAAATCCATCGAATATATGAAAATATGCGGAAAAAATATAAAAGCTTAGACAAGAATTTGATTTTCGAATTTAAAATATTAAGAGTTATTTTGATATATTTTCAACACGCAATAATTTTCAGGTGCAAATAATTCCATCATAGAAATTAATAATAGTGGCCAAAAGTATATCATCATTAAACAATGTATTGCACTCATTGAAACGCTTGGTCACGAAGCAAAGGCATTGTCATATAAAAAAAAATGAGTTGTCCTCATCTATGTATATGCACATAATACCGTGAGACTATCACAATAAAAAATTGATGGATGGCAACACTGGAAAAAGTCTATATGATTTGTAGCACTAGTGAATTATGTTATTGGTAACTGCATCCTGAAATAGACCTAAAAGTTTTGACAAGGCGATGAAATGCCCCACGTGGGATTACAAATTACTGTGTTGCCGAATCTTCAGCTGTTCAAAGCGATTTTGTAGGAGAAACTAATTTTACCCCAAATCATCACAATCAGTTCAGGCTTCGACAGTAGTCAGAGAAAAAATATTGACTAGCGTATATAAGCGCACACGTACATCGGATATTTACATTCGGGATGCATTTCCGTCAGAAAAATGCATCAAAACACCAGATACTTCCAATTTGGGACAAATGCAAGTTTATTCTAAGCGGTCCCTCTTGGTCCATCTACGAGGTCCAAAATCTAGAGTTTAACTCGATCTTTGTAGACGATTAAAATATTAAAGATGCAGATAAGACTATAAGTACTTATACAAATTGTACGAGATTAAAAACTGTTGCAAATTTAATATATTTTAATGCAACGTTTTGACTTAAAAATAATCGCGTTTGTTGATCGCTAGATCAGCACATTTTATATGACCTAATTGGTCAGAATGAGAAGGAACATATTTAAGGGTTTTGCGATAACTAATTTCGAGAAGCATCAGCATCAGCTTTTTAACGATTAAATTGTCACTAAACGACTATTCTGCTTCATTATTAATAAAAATAATTATTATTTCACCTAGAGGTGTCAAAGTTTACACGAAAATTTCATATTTGTCATGTTTTTTTTTAATCTAATAATCAATATTTCTGTAAATAGTTCATGGCAAATATCTAAAGTTTTATACCAACTTTTTAAGGTCCGGAAACCGTATTTTATTGCAGTGGTAATATCATATGAGAAAACCTGTTCAATTACTAACTATAGCACATACAAGCTACAGAACATATGAACCTTGTTCAAGTGTTAAACTCATACAAATTCGAAGCATTTAGCGCAATGAAATCGATTTCAATTTCCCACAGAGAGACGTATCGTGCCGCTAGTAAGCCGTTACCCAGGATAACCCTTTCAGGCACAATGCGGCGGATAATTGATTTTATTTAATAAGCGGAGAAGCCACGGATTCTGGGCTGCGTTGTGGGAGAACAGTTCATTAGTGACCGCCTGGGGCCTGCGTCGGGATTAAGTTACTCCAGACTGTGTTGTACTACATGTAGCATGTACTACGCAGACCTTAAGTTGGTAGGTGTCTCAGACGCTTGTCTCGTTTAGCGGAACCCAAACTCTGGGTAATCAGTTAACATAAACACGGCACACCGATTGAATCCGTCGCTGTGCATGTTTACTAGACGTATACCATTCACCTGGAGATAAATCATGTACACACATGTAATTAGTGTGTTCATTTCCGTTTTAGCATTAATGGAGTAACACATATTTAGGCTAGCACTGATGAAGGAATTTTTGAATAACTCTGAAATTTTTGGTATAACTAATTTAAAATAAAGCCAACAAATTATATATAAATTTACAAAGAAAGGGTATAAAACAAAAAAAAAAGTAAACTCCTTGGAATAGGTTATTAGTTTTAAATAGACTTATGCATCGATTTGTTTCTATAGAGCTTAATGCAATTTGTTCATTATTTGTAAATGGGTTCAATCAATGTGTATTCGTTCTTAGAAAACAAGAAATTATGTTAGGTTAAGCTTAACGGAAAAATAAAACGAATTGAATTTACATCCTATATGTAAAGAAATATGCACGAGACAAGTATTAGTTTAAAGTTCGAATTTATAAAATTTATTTAAAACATTTTCCATAATGTGTGATTTTAAGGCAACGTCTTAACCCTTTGAACGCGGAAAGCGACTAAAGTCGCCCAATTGATTTTTTTATCTCTTTACGCAAAAATCAGTAAAAAAAATGCTTTTCAAGAAAAAACTTTTTTTTGTGAATAAACATAAAATATCATTTTAAATTAATAAGAATTAAAAAATCAGAACATTTAAACACAGTATCAAGGTAAAATTTGCATTTTTAAAAAAAAAAAAAAAACAATAAAATATTATTTTTGATAACGCGTTCAAATGATGCGTAGAAATCAATTAAGTAAATTTTGTTCCCTTTTCTAAAATAAATTTAAAATAATATAAAATATAATTAATATATTCCTGAATTAAACAATTTTATACGTATGACAGACGTAACCTTTATAGAGATTAGCAAAGAGAGAGATAATCCCATAACGCAAAGCAACGCAAAGAAGCTGGTTATTTTTGGTGTATTACAAATTAAAATTTGATCAAGCAATTTTTGAGATTCGAGGACTCCGTTGGGTGCAAACATAGCTCGTCCAAATCTCTGATATAAATAATCAAACATAGCCGGCCGAAATTGTTCTTAAAATTAATATGATGTTCGTTATATTTTTAAATATGTACAATATAATTATAATTTGAGTTAATATTGCACTAAACAAAGTTAAGACTATTCACAATTATAAATTCTTCAAATACCTATTTATTCTAGAATTATTTTTGTTTGCTCGATTGTGTAAAAATAATAGGTCATTCAGATGTTAAAACAATTGAATTATTCGTAATATTTTTGAGTATGGCATATTTGTAAAGCACAGAATCACATCAAAAATAAATTAAAATAAAAACAATACTTTGAATGGATTCGAGTCTACCAATTTCAATCTCGAACGGTACAGGCTACGCAACGCGAAATGATTGTTTTTCGTTTCTCATTTAATTTATTGCCGAGAATATATTTATTAACGTTGTACATTTGAATGCCGAAATACATGCGAGGGTGGTATTAAATGGAAAAAATCGAACGCCACACGTAACGGCGTTCGTAACCACCCGGTGAACTGCAAACAAATTTATGATCGTACACTTGGCAAACTGGCAAGCCGGTAGCCGTGAGCGAATTATTAACTGCCCGGTAGCTGTCATTAACGTTTTACACGCTGTAACTGCTGTGTAAAGGCCGGCGATAGCTTAGACTGATTTGGCAACTTACTATTTTATTTAGGAAAATATAATAATAAAAATAAACACACGAGCGCTTAACGAACGATGGAAAAACTTCACAGTTAAAGACAGATCTGCTCTTTCTCGCATATTTAATATTAAAGGTAGTAAAAAAATTAGAAGTATTTATATAAAACATAATATTTTGCTGTGTTACGCAATTACTGTATGTCGTAAATAAACACGCGTATTTTCCGGATATGGCATTTAAAGACGTGACATTACGAAAAACGACATAGCATGATGACCTTAGATTTGTATAAGTGCGCAATGACAAACAGGTGGGTTGCATACCAAAACCCGATGGTTTTAACTGCGTAGAATAGGAAGCTATTAAAATATATAAAAAAAATTAATTTGCTCAAATTTATTCTACAGAAAAAGTAGAGAAGTCAAAAATGTACAATAATAAGCATTGAAATCAAAATCAAAATAAATTGAAACGATTTATAACATTTTTTGTGTTATTTCTCTGTATGGGATATATCGGTTTTTGAGGATACAATAACTGTCGTAGTTTTTATCATATCGACATAAAAAAGGATCATACCTCGACTCATTTCGTTCATGTTTCAAAATGGCACCTATTATAAAATTGAGATAATTCTTACATTAATAAAAAGCTTGAATATTTAAAATAAATGAAATTAATAGAAAAAAATTTTGTTTTTAAAAAAAAATTAAAAATCGTTTAAGTTTAGGAAATCTATAAAAAAAGAATTTTTTTTGGATAATAAGTTAAAATAAAAATAATAATTTTTTACACTTTTTCTTGAATTGTAAATTGTTTTTTAACACTTTTTCTTTGCCAAAATTGTAAATAATAACACAAGTACAATGTATGGTTGTGAGTTTTACATTAAATTTAATTTAAAACTAAATTTTGGTTTCATATATTAAAATTACATTTTTAGTGTAAATCACCTTAATAATTTCTTATTGTGAAATCATAATTTGTTATTATTTTTTGTTATAATGTCTTAATCTATATAATACTTCTATTCTTAATCTATACACTATTTTTTAGTAAGTTGAAATGATATACTCGGTTATAACAAAAATAAAACTATATATGCAACTATGTATACTACAAATATGTATACCCAAAAAATAATAAAAAAGGCGATAAAATAAAAGTATAATTCATGTATATAAAATGTAGCAATTGTACTTTCAATTGACTTTTTTATGGTCGATTTTATTAATTGTTTTTTAAATTTACATGTATAATACATATAGTTTTATCTTTGGTATAACTGATTATATCATTCTACTAAATAAAAGATGGTATATAGGAAATAAGAGATGGAAAAAATTGTATATTTATTAGGCTATTTAATTTTTGTTAAAAAACATATAATCGAGTTTTATCAAGGAATTAATGAATGGTAGACGTAAAAGATAATAAAATCGCCCATTATAAAAAAACTGTTACAGCAATAGATTTTCTACAATCAATCAAAACTAAGATATTTTTAGTTGCACTTGTTAGTTTTTACTACTTTTAATTTAATAATTTTATAATGAATCTCAAACTCAACTATACTTTAAATGTATTTAAGTGTTATTTTACATTTGCTTCAAATTTATGTTTATTATTTATGTAACATTTACTGTTTTGTATACGCTTAAAATTATTTTAATTTTGCTATATTTCTCATTATAGTTGAAAATTATACTTAAGGAAAATATTAATAGATTTTACCAAAATAAGACAAAGTTTAAAATACGACAAAAACATTTAAAAGTAATTCAGAATTTAAAGCATTTTAATAATTACTCTTTAATCTCAAAGGCTAGCACGATAAAGGCTCAAGTTATACTCAAAGTAGCACAAAGCACTGGCGTCTTAAAATAAATGAAGTCATAATCTGTTGTTTCCCTTTAGCACGTCGGTCGGTCAAATCTTATTTACCATCCACGCTATAAATAAACATTAGGTAATCGAACCTCGCTCGGCTGAGAGACGTTCTTTGCCATTTATATTTATTTCGATACATACCAATTTGTCAGAGATTGTGGTTTTTATAGGTACGATATATGATGGAAGAAAAATACGTATTATGTATTTTTCGTGACGTATGTACATACATATTAATGTTTTACCTTTAAAGGTCAAATAATAATAACGGAGACCCTAGGCGGTATTAATTTTCGATTGAAACCTTCTCAACTTACAGACATGTCGTAGAATTTATTCGTTGACGTAATGTGTTCTGTCTTTACTTTTCCCATTTCTAAAATATCATTTTTCGTATGATTTTTTAATATATTATAATGCCTGAGAAATGATTGAATAAACAACAAACCTTCATGCCTTTGTGTTTGAACAATATTTTATTTGGTTTCCTATTTGGCAATACGTTATACCGACTTATGAATTATTTATATAATATTAAATTTAAAGATGTTTTATAATTTTTTTTATACTAAATTGAAATAAAATTGTTATATAACCGGTTATTTTTCAAACGTATTAGTACACATTAACCAAATTAATAATATCATATTATATTTCTTATTTAAGTGCTGTTAATCTTATTTTGCCGAAGTAACATGTGTGGTATTCCCTGAGAGCTAAATTTAGCTCTTTATTAGAGATTGCTTTAATGCTATCTATATCTGCACAATCATGGTACGTTTTATTGAGAAAATTTTTTTTATTACTTATTTTTTCAACAAAGTTAATAATAAATAATATACGTAATACAGTATTTTAAATTGTTTTTTACGAGATTTGCTTTTTTTTACAAGATACGGTATAAGTTAATCAACTTTGATTATAAATATCAAACACAACTTAATTTGAAGTTATTAAATTTAGTTACAAAATTTACATTGAAGAAAAAATAACTGGATTTATTTGAAACAGTATTATTATAGTTGAATCAATAACTTATTATATAAAAATATATATTACGTAAAAAACATATAACAAGATATACTAAATAATATTTTTACTCTGATTTTTAATATGCATAATTGAAATTGAAATGAAAATGTCACAGTTATATTTATGTTATGTCATATAGTTATACTGTCTAACGATTTCCATTTATTATTACTAAATGTAAGTAGTATGATGTTTAACTTTGTCATATCAATGAATATTTGATAATACAAAACGGATATTGGGTGAAATATTCATTATCAAAGTAAGTTAACAAACTTTATTTATATAACTATGTAATGTCCCTGTAGTATAGTCTAAATACAATACTTAAATTTATATTAACCTATTGCTAATTATAACACATAAAAATAACAACATACTTATTAAAAAAATTAAATATTTATAATTAGAAATTTAATATTATAACATAAATGTGTTTTATACTATGGATATTATTGTTTTTTAAAAACTTACACATTTTTACAATATTCATTTAGACATTTTTTTTTAAATTTAAAGCATCCCTATATTTATTATTTTTATTTTTATAATAATATTATTAGTATATTATATACATAATACAACAAAAAAATAAGCTTCTCAACAAGTACTTTGAATTTATAATTTTCGTAGTTATTTATTAAACAATAATAGTGTTTTTAAAATGAATTTGTGTGCATGTTATACTTTCAAAATCGAAAGTCACTCTAACTAAATAATCACACATTTGGTCCTCACTAATCTTTAACTAAATTAACTAAATTATAATTAATTAGTATATATTTAAAATTGTTTGTATATGTGTAATATGTAGTATCACTCTTATGGTACTTTTTATTCAAAGAGTAAATTATCTACTACTTTGATTCTAAAATTTATTTTCTAGATTTACATGTACACAGCTAATTCATCAGTTCTTATTTTTATTCCTAAACTTATTTTTCTTAACTTTTTTATATGCTCTATAAATATTTGTATATAAAATAATATTGTCATGTAATTTGAATTCAATAAATTTATATATTTTTAAGTAAATTTTCTTGTTTTTAAACTAGACGTTCAAGCTTAGTATTGTGTAATCTAGCTTAAATGTGCTACACACATATATACTTATTTTGAATAAACCCTCTTATAAATACTTCTTTACCACGGACAGACGGCTCGTAACATTCCCGTTTCTACCGACTTCAAAAATTCTCTTTTACGTAAACTGTGCAGCATAAACAATTCACCGTCCAACGACCTTTAAATTGATTTTTCAGCGCTGACTTAAAATTGCTCAGACAGTACGCTCGCCAGCCAGTAGTAGTATTATCATACCATCGTGCCATAGTCTTCATGGGACGTCGTTGCATCACCAACTGTCCGGAATGGACCCTCGGTGAAAGGACCTCGACGATCTTTACCGTAAATCGAAGGGCGTTCTCTTGGACATTGGCGAACAATGGCGATTAAAATAATCGGCCTCAGGGCGACTCGGTACGATGTTATAATTGGCCCCTGTTTTATGCTGTAATTGTACCGGAAGTGTACTGCAGTACGATGCGAGCATTTAAGAATCACAATCCATTAGGTAATATATATTTTCTTTTTTTAAATTGTTTTTCTAATAGTTTCAGCTTTTTAAATACATGAATAAAATTGTATTTACATTTTTTTTGAGTCGGGCTTTGAAATTGAAATTCATATAATTAATGATTTAATTCTTAAGACGTGATCTTTAGAAATGCACAAAATTCATAAGAATTCATAAAGAACTATAGATCAGTCGCAATGCTAGCAGCTCCTGCTAAATTCTTCGAAATAATTATACGTAGACACGTCTTTAATCACTTTCAGTATATTTTATTGTTTCGTTGTTATCAAACTTCTGTCTTTAACCAAAACGGTGACAAAATATTCGATATAGACAATTCAATAAGACGTTCTATATACGGATTTAAAAAATGGCCTTCGACAAGGTTCGTCATTAATTATTATTAAAAAAATTGTTAGACCTTGGTTGCTCGGATGATTTAACTCGGTTATTCTCGAGTTACTTGAGCGATCATCAACAGTTTGTAACCTATGGCGGCCGATTGTCGAAAGAATATTTTAACCCTACGGGGGTTCCTTAAGGATCCAAACTGGGCTCTCTGTTTTTTCCGTTATTTATTAATGATATAAATACGGCAGTTAAAAATTAGTTTTTAACTGCCTTTAACTGTTTTTAGTTTAAAGTTTTCTTTTGTATACAGATGATTTTAAATTGTTTGAATGCATTTGATCTGTTGCGGAATTCTCTACAGAGTTATTTAGATTACTAGGAGATAGGCTTTAATGTCGGAATGTGCCATACTGTGTCATTTTCTCGATCCCGTTCGTTATCAGATTATTCTTAAAATCTCGGTGGGAACGTATTGGAAAGAAAAGCTTCACATTTAAGAGTAAGTGGAAGTTTTCCGACGCGTGTTCTATATATTTAAAATTATTGAAAAAATATAAATCAAAATCTGCTACAAAATTTAAATATTTAATCAAACAAGTATTTAAAAACTTATTGTTTTTAATAAAATAAGGATAGCATGCTCATATTTAATTAGATTGTCAAAAGAATTTGCTTTTGAAAAAACTTTCAAACAAATCTGCTTATTATAAGTTACAAATATATACATATAATTTAACAAACGTTCAGCAAAAGTTTAACAAAATAATATTTATTTACATCTGAACTTAAAATTCTCAACAATATATTCCTTAAGCATTATAGAATAAACTAAGTAATGCCGCATTTTTATCAAGTATATATGTACACATATAACAAACAATTAGTAAGAATATCTTAATTTCATTTATTATATAATATAAAATTAGGAAGGATATCTACATTTCGTTTCATTGTTGGTTATAGCTACGTTATTTGTATTTTTGATACTTTCTATGAGTTTATGTATATAAACATACATATACATATGTATGTATAATAGCTTATTATTAGAGCACGACGTAGCTTGATTTTACTTATTCTTATTAAAAAGTGGTGTCATTTACATCTAATGCCTGTTCTCAATCTCATTTTTAATTTTAACTGTTGGTGGATATTATTTACCCTTATAAAACAGAAGGGGGCCCAGATATATACTATCTGCAGCATTTATGCACTTAAAGGCGACCAGTTTTTTATAAACGTAAACCTTGTTTTGCTAAAAGTATTTGAAAAATAGCAATGATATAATTCAATAAAAATATCTAAGAATTTCGACATTAAATGGTAATAAAATAACCTATTAACAAAACGCTGTGCTCGTATAACAATACAGATAGAGGGTCAGTGCTTTTGGGGTTGTCAGTCACAAAACGGGTTAACCGCAACCCTTGTCAACTCACCCCCGCGGTTCAGGGGTAAAAATGCAGAGCTCATATTTGCTGCCGAGACGCTGGCTGCCGGAAAAAATACGCCATGAATGAATGAAAATGATATATGACAATGTTCTAAGGCTCGTTATTTTATTTTATTCGCTTTATAAACATGTTTGGCCCGCGAGCTTCCGCGTTTGTGCGCTTACGTACCGACGCCGGTTTATTACAGACAAAAATGTTTAATGTAATACAGAAACCGAATTTATTTATACGTATGTATTGTATGTACCCCACGCGTGTGCTATGTTAGGCTTTCGTGGGTGAAAACGTATAGGCGTATAATTTTTCATTTTTTTCTGCAGGAATACTTTTATTTAGATTTTTTATTAAGGCGCGAGGTGGATATTTGTTCATATGTATTACAGCGAATTTGTAAAATTACCAATTACGTAAAATGAGAAAAATATCTGCCGAAAACGTGGTCCATATATATGTTACATTATAAATTCTTTACAAGTTGTATTTTGATGAGTTACTAATTAATTGTTGTTGTTTTGCACGCTGATAAATTTAATTTTAAATATTATCATATATAAACATTGCATAAATTATTTAAACTGCGATTTAAGTAAATGCTAAAGAGCAAATATTATTTTCTGAATATAATTAGGCTAAATCAAAGCAAAAAATAAGTGTTTTTACTTTATCTTTTTTAACAGATAGTATGCTAGGAAAAATTATTTTACAAACCTACCATTATATACAATACATGTTACTGGTTTATAACCATTTTTATGTTTACAATGTGTTTGATAAATTTGGGCTTGTAGTCTAGTTTCATTCTATGTTACTGTCCTGTTTATTTTAGAGATTCATTGGCAAAATTTTTGTTTTATTTTATGTATTTTAATTTTCTTCCTATCTAAATATTTATTACGATTTTTCGTAATTTATTCGAAATTGTTAAAATAGCTGTATCGTCAGCGTATATAGATAAACGCGTATTTTTTTTATTTTGGGATATCATTTGTATGCAAAGATAAAGAGAAACGGCCCGAGCAAACTTGTCTAAGGAACCTAGGTAGAATTTGACGCGGTATCGAGTGCTCATTATTTGGTGAAACAACATATACTTCTTATATATGAGCGTATTAAGCGTAACAGATCAAAGCTTTTGTATTTGCTTTGTTTATGAATCACATCGTCATGTCATACCGTATTAAAAACTTTTTTGTAACTAACACTAAAAGACCCATACACTTTCTCATTATAAAATTAGCGCATATTAGCTCCGACAAAATATGAAATTAATGATTTGTTAATAATTTTATAGAGTGATTTGAGTGGAACCCAAACTATTTGTTAATAATTTTATTTGTTTAAGATTATTTTAAACGCCTTAAACCTTAGACGGAATTATGGTTCCTCATCAGAATTTTTTATCGGATAAATTTTAGCGATTTTATAAATGGTTGGAAAATTCCAAAAATACATATATGCAAGCGGTAAAAATATTTGTTTAATAATGATTGCAAATTCTTGGTAGTTGTTTAATCAATTTGTTATTTTTGTTTTTATTTATTAAGTTTTTAATTACATTTAAAATATTTTGAGAGCTATTTTTGCATTTTTTCTTGTTGTTGATTTTATACAAGATATATTCTATGAGCTGGAGTAGCTCATTTTTTACTTATTTACTAATTACGATCTCTCAGACATGATACTCCATATGGCATTCGAATCCATGTGTTTCAGGTTAATAATCATAGACTTATACTACTCGTCTATCGTGCTGATATTGAATTTATAGTTTTAAGTTTTTCACTAATATAACTCAATTTAACTCTCCCTTTGAATGATTTCGAAAAGTCCTCTACCAATTAATTTCAACGTATCCAAAAGTTGTTGATGCAATATATACCCTCTTCATGTTAACACTTACTCTTATATACTAATACATATATACCAACTTATCAAGCACCAACTGAACCGTGACCAATTTAGCTACAAACAAGCTTGCAGCAAATCTTTTATCCACTCGACTCAAAACATTATACCTATAGTATAATATTTGCGAAAAATCCCCTGATGAAACTATCGACGGTCCATTGGCTTCGTTTGTCGCCTACACAGATTCTATATACTTCTGCCTTATGCAGGCTTATTTTAAATCGAATCGTGCCGAGCGCCTGTTTACTCTCGCAACTCGAACAGAGAGATAATTTGATGCACAAATCGCAATTTAACTCAAAATCCGATTTGAAGGAACTTGCCCGCCCCGTTGCACTCTCGAATCGGCCAAGGGGAATGGGCAGAACAGGAAGGACTTTTGTTGATTCAGTGATGGGAAGAGAAGAAGGAAATAGCGCATAATGTTTGCGAAAGGGGCATGCTCGATGCCACCCACCAATAGAACGTGTCTTTTCACTGGGAGGCTTTCGTTTAACGAGGCTAACGGCGCATCGTTAAGCTGTAACGCGCGTCGGGAGTTTACCGAGAAGCCGACGAGGAATTAAACGTTAATGTCAGAGATGGTTCGACATTTTACTATCATTGAAAGGTGAAGATTTTATATGTATAATTAGCAATAATGCTATCGCTTCGCTCGCATCTTGTTCTCAGTGTTATCGCATTTTTCAACATTATAGACCTACTATATGTTAATACGCCACATATTTAAAAAAAGCTTAGCGGCCTCTATGATTTTATAAAATAATTTAGGCACATTTTAAATAATAAAAAATAATGTGATTTACAAAAAAAAACAATATGTTTATAAATTTATTTTTTAATTGAATGCTATCACCGCAAAGTTTATCAAATTGTAGTGTTATCGATAAAAGTGATAATCAGGGTTATTTTGCTAATACAAAATAGGGTCAATATTCAAATTTAATAGCAGCTAATGAAGAAAATACCGTTTCGCTTAAATATTATGTTACAAACAGCAACAGCGTTTGTATAGCACTGTAGACAAAGTCTCTCAAAAACTATTCATTTCGATGCAATCAAAATTTATCTAGAGTTTCAGTCTATTTTTATTATTAAATGAAGTATCGCATAATTATATCATTGTTTGCTTTCGAAAGTTGACAATCTAAATGTATCATGTTGTTTATCGACAAATAGATTTTGTGCACAATGCCAACTTTGTGAAGTCATGATCATTGAAATAATGTAAAAACGGCATTAGTAGACCGAGAAAATGTTAGGTAAAAATTGTTTTGTTTACTTCAATAGCATTTCTGTTGCAAAAGTCATTTTAAAATAAAAGCATGTCGAAAATATATTTTTGTAGTTTTAAGATATCCATAGCTCTATTTTTTTATAATTGCTTACACTTCTTGTCTTTTTGAATCAATACATTTATTTATATAAAGTTAATTTTATAAAAAAAATAACTAAATAGGCTACTTTTAAAATAAATTTAGAGTTGTTAAATAATTTTGCTTTTTCCTAGTGGTTTTTCCCTACAAATTCGAATATCCCATGAATCACTATTGCACAAAATAGTCAATGTACTATACAATAGTATTTCAGTGAGGTGTATTAAACTTTCATATCTCTACATAACTTTACAAAACACCTAGTTTTTAAAGGACTGTTTTTTATGTAATTTATAACTTTGGTAAAATGTTTCTCGCTCAAATTTTTTGACACAAAAAATGTGTGCATTTAACTCACAGTTAATGTCCTGACATTGACTGTTAGTTCAATGAGTTCAATTTATCATTCTTACGAAAAAAATCCGATTGTAATAAAAAATTCATTGGAAATATCTTTTCCGGAAATTAAGTTTCGAAAATGACTTACATCTTCTATCCTCTCGTTAAAATATGCAATTAAATAAAAATATTTAGCTATGTGTATTTGCGTCATTTTCTTGTATTTCAAATATCAAAACTAACTAATGAAAATTTTGAAACTAAATTTAAAAACTTACTGATCGTAGAGACCTTCAGACATAATTTGTTATCAACAAGCAGTATCTATCGCTGTTCTACATTTTTCACCAAATCAATTACTGCTGGCAAAACAACTTTCTGTGTTTTTTACATATTGCAATTATGTAGAAAAAGCAATACAATAAACACAACAGAAACTATTTTTTTTATACGTTCGCTTTTGATTATTCAATCTGGTTTTGTGATGTTTTCGATTTCTCTAGAAATGAAAATTTTCATTTTCACTTTTTATAAATAAAAAAATATATGTAATATACATATATTTTGTAATTATAATAAAACAGTATATTCTAAACAAATAAATGATAATGGACGCGAAAATTTGAAGGATCAGAATGGATTTATCATCTTCTATTGATTACAGAGTATAAACGAATCGTAGAGAAAATTTTCAATCACAGCAGTTGCTTCTTTACATTTTTTATAATTTGAACAAAATGAGAATAAAAAATCACTTCGATTATTAAAAAAACGCGATTTAAGTTCGTCAACAGGCAAATATAGCGTTACTCTGTGGCAAGCCCCCCATACAATTTTGCAATCTGTTGATTCTCACGCAGAGCTGTTTTTATCCAATTATGTATGTGATTCCCAGACTACTACTGCAAATATAACGCTGATTAAAGTAGTTAAGAAAGTTGAAAACCGCTGCCATCGATTTATGGTATTTTTTTCTCTCCTAATTTGAAATTTTCTATTGAATTTGTCGTTCGTTACTATTTTTGCTCACTTAGGATAATTTATAACGCGTTTAATTTACTACGATAAAAATATATTATGTTTAAATAAAATACACGATACTAGTTTTATGTTTATAATTATACTATTGAAAATAAAAATTGAAAGTTTATGCAAGGGACTCTTTTAAACTAACTTGTATATTGTGTGTGATCCTGACATTTTTAATTCAAATATAGTCATTTCCCTATGTTCATGTATTTATTATAAAAAAATATATCATAATAAAAAATCTTGATTTAATTCCGCATTCCAAGCCATAAACCCACCATGCCGAATTTTTTTATTTGTTATAAAATTTTCGAAACGCGCACCTACAAAATACGCCTTTAATCTTTCGCCATATTCTACCACCGTATATTTATGACGTGACTATCGTGTGTCACAAACGCGTAAAATGTGACACGAGCCTTAGAATAGGCGCGTATTCCTAACGCACGCTTGTAAAAAGGTGAAATCAAGCCGTCGATAAGGGCCGAACTGGGGATCGTAAAACGGCGCCGCTTACTCTTAATCCGATTGCCGGGCGATGAGATCAAAACCGTTTGTCTTGATCGCAATTAGAAAGGGAAGATTTTTTGCTCTCGTTTGTTCGACTAGGAACTCGATAGGTCTTTCAATTAAGGACCAATAATGACGACGATTTTGCACGCAGGCGAAATTCTCAAATGATATTTTTGCTGATTTAATATATATTATTTTGTAGCAAACATTCGCAATATATTTATTTATATAAAAAAGTGGGACTGAAAATAACTTATTGATTGATACATATTTTAAATTATTTATTAACTAATTTAACCTGGAATTTGTAATTCTTGATATACAGTCTAATATATTTTTTAGCTTATTGCTTTAAGGGTTTCTTAATCTCGGGTGTCGATTTATATGTACTATATTATTTACCCTATTATTTTTCAAATTCGTTTAGAATTAAAGGTTAGGGCTAGAAATGAAAAAGTTCTATTTTGAAAAAATCATTTGATGAATTTGACTAGTGTAGAATAAAATTAAAGTTTTATTAGATAAAATAATATACCACATGGTAGACTTTGTCGAATGTTATAACTTTATCTAAGAACACTGCTCCCGGTAATTTTTGTGTATGTAACTATTATTTAATTTATTTTTTATTAATTTATTTAGCTTAATAGCTAATCTTTACATCTAACAAATTTAGTAAACATATATAAAAATATATAAAAAATACATAACAGAAAGAAAAAATATACAATAATAAAGACTTAATATTATAATATTTTATTTCTATATGTACGAAGGTGTTTTTTTATTCCATTTATAAAACCCGTTATATTTTTGCTGTTTCGGATTTCTCTTGGAAGACTATTATATAAATTAAAACCTCCGTACATAATTCCCCTAGCCGTACTCGTTTTCTTATACTTAATTATCTTTAAATTTTCTCTATTTCTAGTATTATATTTATGTACATCTTTATTTCTTATTAAATACTTATTAAAATAGTGTGGTAACATATTATTTTCTAACTTATATATAAATACTAAAACATTCATACTCAATATTTCTTGAACATTCAACCATTCTAATCTATCAATCATACTTTTACAATTAGTTAATCTATTTTTATTTAAGATTACTCTCATTGCCCTATTTTGTAATTTTTGCAACATTTGTTTATCTAATTTATTCAACATATTTAATAGTGTTGCACAATAATTAAAATGGGGCAATATTATACTATTGTAAATTAATTTTTTTGTATTTATACTTAATATATTTCTTAATCTAGATAATAAACCTATTTTTCTACTAATTTTTTTTAATATGTAATTACAATGTTCTTTAAAGTTTAATTTTGTATCAACAATTACTCCTAAATATTTTATATTATCCACTATTTCTATATTAGAGTTATTTATTACTATTTTGGTACTATCATCTAACACATTTTTATAATTAATAAACATACATTTAGTTTTATTCTCATTTAATTTAAGTACATTATTCTTTAACCATATCTCTAACACACCTAATTCATCATTCAAATTACTCACAACTTCTTCAATGTTATCACCCATGCAATAGATCAATGTGTCATCCGCAAATAGATGAACTTTACATTTTCTTACGTTATTAACTATATCATTTATATATAAAACAAACAACAATGGTCCCAATTTAGACCCTTGTGGTACTCCATAATACACTAACCTCTCTTCAGAACATACATTATTTATCTTAACTTTTTGTTTTCTTTTATATAAGTAATTATTAAACCATCTCAAAACTATATCACTTATACCTATACTCTCCAATTTCTTCAACATTATTTCTCTGTCTATTGTTTCGAAGGCTCTCTTGAAATCCAAGAAAACTGCTCCAATGATTTTGTTTGTATCCTTAGCCAACAGCCAATCATTTATCACTACTTGTAATGCAGTTTCAGTGGAATGCTTTTCTCTGAATCCCGATTGTTGTTCACATATTATGTTTTGAGAAGTAATAAATTCCTTTAATTGTTTGATTACTACTTCTTCTATTATTTTTTCTATACACGGGTAACTGAATGCTCTGTTTTAAATTTAAACTACTCAATAGGTGAAATATTGTTCGCAATTACGTGTTTTAATAATCTGGGTTAAATTAAAATCTTAAAGATTTTACTCGCAATGTGTAAGAGTAATAGTAAGCAAGAGACTAATTGTATTTCATTTTACAGCGATAATTTTACAAAAATAATCACTATTTACACAATACAGGCCGATGGCACAACATGAGTGCCATGGCTTGAACAGTTATTTACTGCCGATGGCATGTGTGCTATTTTTCCGCCATCAGTTCTATCTGGTGACAGAGCCCCTGTGTATTATTAGTTTATGGCACAATCTATTTATCGTTTTTTCTATTTATTAATTAAAGGTCTTAGAGTGATAACTAAGAGATCTTATTATCGGATCCTTGCAGCGGACTCGAATTATTATTTGTAAATTAGTATTAAAAAAATTTAAAAATCAACCTTTAGCTGCAAAGTAACATCTATTGATTGTTAATTTTAATTAAAATAATAATTTGTTATTAATAATATAGACGTCATGGTTATTGCTTACTTAGAGTACTATTTATGTATGATTGATATACCCAGTTAGTACTAGTTTACCCCGTTGTAACGCATTTGACTTTGCTTTACGCTTGTCATGTTACAATGAAATAATAATAATAATAAGCTTTATCGCAAGCCCAAGACATTTCATTCCGAATCCGATTTAGGATTTAACTAAAGTTTACTCTAATTAAATATTAAGTATAGCAGTATTATCTGTTTTAAATTCAGAATATAATTTTTTCACATCGTTTCTATCCATAAGGGCATTTCTATAAACATAATTATTTTATTAAACTTTGACACGTCACGCGGCTCACAGCGGAAACGTCAATAATATCTAGTAAGTAAAAAATGCTTTAATTTTGAAATATCATCTCGTCTATATATATATATAAAAAATAAGTGTGATTGCTTTTTCGCTACATTATATTTTTCATCTCTTCTAGATGTTGCAAGAAGATAATAAGAGACTCGAGAAAATAGTTGTAATCAGTTGTGCTGAGTACAAAAGAGTGAGAGCGAGATAATATTGCCTCTAGCCTGTGAAGCACTTCAAATTTCATATATGTATCTGATAATACACGAACTTTTTTATTTTGCGTGTCGTCCAGACGGTTCTCGCCCCACGTGCGTCAGTTTTAACTGCCTTTACAGACTTTACATATAGACCATACCGTTAGGGGTCCTCTAGACGCGTTAATCATAATAATAATCGTCATAATGGGTCGTGATTAACGCGGTCGAAATCTTCACAACAACGGACCCGGTCGTAGCTGCGTTTTATTGCTCCTAACAGGAAACTGTTGAGCATTACTGTCGTGCAACTAAATAATATATCGCCCAGCTAAGACGCTTTCGAATTTCGCTACCCAAACCCAACCCATTCGATTATAACACACAATATATTAACAGTATATCATAGTATTAAATGCAAGTCGTAAATTTATTTTCATTTGTGCATTAATAATTCATGCGATCTCATGAGTTATTATTGCACACGCTCGAAGTGAGATCGGCGCTCGGGAAGTTTCTGAATGTATATATCACTTTTTTTCTAATAAAAAAAATGTATATTACGTACTATGCACGTAGTACGTATTTACGATCGTAAAAAACGCATTCGACTGTATAAAAGTTTTTCAAAGTTCACGCCGTAAAGTTGTGTTTAACTATTTATTCGGATTAAATACTCTTTTTAAATCGTTTTGAGGCGAGCGTCTGAATTGTTAAGAGTTTTAAACTGTTTCATAATTTATTTTAAACTTTGCAAAAGAGTGCAGATGGATCATATTTTAAACCTGTTATTGGTTAGTTTTAGTTTAATTGTTTATTCATTGATATTAACTTAAATTGATAATGTGAATAAATTCTAATAAATTTATATTATAATATAATTCCAAAAGTTTGTTTTATCTTTATATATCTTGCTTAAACACACAAACGATATGATTTTAGTTGCAGGACAGCAATTTAGTATTGTTTCAATAAAAGGCTTTCAATAATAACATAAAAGTCAGGGCAGCCCAACCTTTTTGTAGTTGCGTTGCGATCTACTTCTTTCTATATAAAATCATCGCGATCTACTAATATGTAGAGGGGATTTAATATTATTTTAATAAAGTTTACAAAAGCATGCTGATTAAACTTTTCAGTAAAAAGAATACGATTTAAAATATAATCATATAACAAAATAAAGAAAACAAAAAAATTGAACTATCTCATTTTCAATATGAATGATCTTATTATTAAAATATTATAAGTGAGTTTTGGCACTATTTTTTAATGTTAGGATTGTAGGTTAAAAGAGGTTCATATCAGAAAATGCGGATTCAGACAAATATGTAGAGCCAAAACAAGACATTCATTTTTGTGCCGCATTTGTCAGGATAGGGTACAAATCTTTAGTGTATTTCCAAATACAATATTTGGATTTTAAATACAAATCATTTGAAAGTTTAATTATGTATAATTCAAGCTCATTTTGATTTGCTTAACATATTGTTAAGATTTGTCTTGCGATTTATTTTATGTTGATATGTTTCTGAAAGAAATTTGGAAAAAATAGTGTGATATTTTCAATCTTGAAAATATCACGAATCTCGCTTGAAATTGTTTTTGAACGACTTAAGACTTAAAATCACGCCGCGATCGACTGGTAGATTGCGAGCAACTGTTTTGAATAAAATAACTAAAATTGTATTTTTAAGTACTCGTGCAGTTTATTATCTCAATTTGTTGTTATTTCAACGTAAATGCTACCGTCAAATCGCCCACCACCTGTAAACGCGGTGTCACTACATGATTCTTATCGCATATTGGGAACCAGCGGTTAACGGTCGCTCGTTAAAATTTGTCAATTTGGCGAACGGGGGCGGATTTGCGCGTAATCCGATCCGCACAACCTAACCGCCCGCCCTTGGGCGGTTAAATTTTAATTGTCCTCGCGGAGACATCAAACGGTCCGCTCTCAACGACTAATGGAAAAGGTAAACGGTTCAATTTCCGAAAACACGTACATACCGAAAGTAATTGTCATTAATAATCGATTTAAGTGTTGTTTATCAATATATTTAAATGTAGCTAAAATATTGTTATTAACCAATTTTTTTTAACTTTGCTTTAATTGTTAGATTCCGTTACTATTTGTGCTGAAGTAATTTATTTCGGGATTACAATTTACAATAAAGTTAAATTTATTAAAATGATAATCCATAATTACGCTCAAGGTTTATCGAGGTGCTCGAAAATATTTTAATATAAATAATATCTTCTGGATTTAAGTATATAAGTACACTAATACATAATAATGGCAGGAGTAGCGTACAATTTGTTTAATTCTCAGATTTTAACAAAATGTAATATTTATTTATAGTAAAAATTACATAGTTAATAAACGCTTAGTAGTTGTCATAAGTCCCAGACTATTTTCACACAATTTTGTATTATTTATTTTATTGTTATTATACCTCATAAGGCATTGGACTTGTACTATGTACATGTGTTATTTTAATACTTCTAAATCAAGATTTCATTCTAAAGTTTAAAAATACTGATGAGGGCTTCGACCAACTGCACAAGTTGTTTTAATTTAGAGGTCACACTAACGACCATTTAAACAAAGGAAAAGAGAGATTAAAAGTCTCGAAAGTCTTCAGTATATTTACATCAGTGAAAGAAATATCTCACGACCAATCAAATTTGTACGTACCACCTAATAGGTCATCCGTCTCGAGACGTTATTCATCCATAAGTACCGATAAAACTACTCTATGCTTAAAAAAGACGCGAATTACACTATTGTTATTCTACCATTTGGTTAATGATCACCGGAGTGAGCATTTGTACCATTTATATTTTAAGGCTTAACACATTTTGTGGTTGTGTGCAAAAAGCGATGCAATTGGCTCGCAAACATCATCTGTGATTCACCAGTGCACTCTAAAACCAGCATTTTAAAACTTGGTGTCATAAAAAAAATGATGGCACAGAATCACGGCAGTAGAAACTGCATCGACACAAGAGACATCTGAAAATCATTTAGAAAACATTGCAAAACATATTTCGACATTCTCGCCACGCCAGCGAAAATTCTCCGACTTGCAAAATCTGCTATTTCAGCTCCACCGCCTCATAGCGGCATTTAAATTTCTTTATGTATGTAATAATTTATATATGTTTTTGAAATAAACTGTTGCCAGCTTTTCCGGTGTCTATTTTTGCTGCAAATCACTCCCATTAGGCCTTAAAACCCGAAATATTTATTAAAAATATTATTTTGTTATAATGCTATAACACTATTGCTTCACTTATATGCTAAAAAGTACTTATTATAAAAAATGAAGTTTTAAAACACGTCTCTTATTATTAATTATATTGATAAAGATTAAAATAATGAGTAAGATTGTATTATGGAATTGAGAAAAACAATAAAAAATAATTGTGTGTATTAAAAATAAATCTACACTCTAGTTCTCAGTGAGTCAATGCATAAGACAAATACATTAATAATTATTTTGATCGTTAAAATCTGAGCTAATTTAACATGTTTTTAAATAAATAAAAAAACACAAAAAATGGATTATAAAAATAAATAAAAAAAAAACACGTAGAGCAAGGCAAACTTATGTTATATAAAACACATATAACTGTAACAGTAAAGGCGCGATAAATTATTTTAAAAACTGTATCTCGAAAATGAAACATCAATCCTACCCTGTGTACTTACCAATACCGGGAGATCCCTCAGAGCCACTGACTAATGCAACAGTGCAGAAATTCAAATGAACGTGATTATTACGCATTGAATGATGATATTCTGACTGTGAAAATAAATATACTGTATATAGATATGTTGGACCAAATTGTATAATGCGTTACCAAAAACTTACATATTAATTTAGATATTAAAAAAGAGAAAACAATGAAAATTTTAATAATGCAATGCTGGAATTCATTAAAAAAATCCTAGATTATTTAATTATGCAAACGTTTTAGAAGTTCTTATTCCAGGGACAATTTCTATTGAATCACAGCAAAGTCGCAAAGATTCTATAAATATGTCTTCTAAAGTAATTTAAAACTTTTTAATAAAAAATTTAATTAATATAATTTTTTTTATTATCAACAGAATTAAAATTATATTTTTTTTATAAAAAAATAAGATAAGTTTGCAATCTAATTAATGATGTGACTTTTTTTAAATAAAAATAAATTGTATTGTTTTTAAGAATAGATTTTTCTAAACTTAAATATAAAAAAATACGATAAACCATATTGAGATAAATAAACTATGTCGAGAAAAAATAAAAAATAGTTTTAGACAAAAAAAAACAAATAAATATATTATAATAGTTTATTTTATTATACTTATTTTTTGGATAAGTAGCTGAGTGCCAGTTAGAAATCGGAAGTTTTTTTTGAAACACAATTTATTGCAAACAAATATATCATTTATACCGAAATATGTATGTATGTGTATATAATAAAATTGCATGTATTAGCATCTGGCGGTGATGTCGAATGAGAAAGAGTACCTCTGGTCTCTATAGTCACTCTGGTCTCTGGTTCCTTGTCAGCTGAGTCGAACTGGTGAGTGTAATGCTCATCTGTGAATTTTCATTCTTTTGACTTTTGATAAAACTTGTCGAATGAAAGATTAAAGTAATTATAACAAGTCGCGTAATTGTTTAAGTCCGTCTCCAGTATATTCCTAAGTGAAAGCGTAACTTTCAAGATGGCTAATTGTAGCAACTGTTGAATAATTAAAAAGGATATTGTAGCAAGATCTGGTAATTTGTAAAAGTAGGGTTAAAAAGTATTTTTGTTTAAGTAACAATAGCTTTTTTTTTTAAAATGGGTAATCTAAAAATTCGATTTTACTTCCTTTTTTAACCAAACATATGTTGCTGTAGCTTATTAAAAAGCAGTTAATTTTTATATTTCAAATTTAAATTCCTAAAATATCGTATTTCTGTTTAAAAATCTAAAACCCTGGAAATTCAGAATTTCTTATAAAATCAGCTTTAAAAAATGTATTATTATTGGAAAAAATGTCTTGTGCCGTTTAAAGCATTTAAAAAAAATATATATGAATTTTTATTTGTATTAAAAAATAAAAATAATAATACACCCCCACATTGAATATTAAGGGGAAAGGACGAAGCTTACTGGCGCAAATACTCTCTGGTAAAGGCAGGTTCTCTGGGTGTGTAGCCTTCATGGTTTAGCTTTAGAACTACAATATGTAAAGGTGCCAGGAAAGGCAAAGCCATGGCAGTGACTGCCCTACAGGGTGGACAATTTCATTGTCTACCCTGTAGGGCAGCTCAACTGCAACTGAAATATGATTCGGTTTTTTGAATAAGACTTATATCACTATTGTAATTCCGTTATTTTTTTTCTGTTTGCTTAACACAACTCCCAACATAATAAAAGTCTTATGAACTATCAATGCCAAAAAATATAGAGAATATATTTTTAACTTTGCGGATTTTAGTTTTTTTCATACCATACCAAATTTATATTTATTATTTTAGCTATATATTTTTTTGTGAGAGCTATGAACAATTTCTGCCAGTAAATATAATAGTATTCTACTTTTTGCGAATCTATTTTATCATTTTAAAATTCCTAAAGTTTTGTTGCATGAAATAAAGTAGTGTATCGACTTATTTATTTTTATTAAAAAAATATATATGTTTGATGAATATGGTGGTTGCTTAATTATTATAAAAATCAAATTATTTAAATTTATCTTGCGATATCATGGTAATACATGGTTTTCATGGTAAAAGTATTTAAAGTGTAGTGTTGAGGTTAGTGATTTTACAATCACAAGTGTAATTGTATTTTAGATACATAAAGCATTAACTTTTTTGTTATGTTTAAATGTGTATACCTACTCATATTTTTGTAAGCTATATTCAATTTTATTTTATTAATTTAGCCTTCAACTAATATAAATATGTAAATATGGTACATTGAATTTATAAATATTGTAGAAATTGACTAAAAATGAATTTATGGACCTTTTTATTTACATCGTTTTTATCTCATATTTATTGTGGTAATATTGTTTTCAGAGATGGTTTTGGTATCGGTGTAACAAAAATTACTTACTCATTTATTAAAAATACATAAAAAAATAGTAAAAGCGTAATCAATATAATATTTTTTAATATTATTATCAAATAATCTACGGACTTAAAAATTAATAACGGCTCAAAAGCAATTTTGAAATTAGAAACTCAAACCCTATTAGTAGTTTAATAAATAAATTGTATAGTGGTTGAAATGAAAAGTTTTCAGAATTAAACTTTAACAATTTAAAGTTCCGAATATAAAGAATGCGTATGTATTAAATATCAATTTGTGATAAGGTATAATGCTGAATACAATAGAATAACCCTTTTATTGTTATAATTATCACTTTATTTTATAGTATACAGTACTGTTTTAGTATTTATGATTTAAATACATTTCGAGATGTTTTTATACATACAAATATTATCCCTTTCAAGCTATATTTAACCTAATGACTTGAAGGTCTATCTATATACTATATGAATATACATGAATACAAAAGCATATTGGCCAAGCTGTGATATTTCACACGGTCTCCCGTCGGGTTTTTGATTTAATATGCGGTGAATTTGCATTTTATTGAAATCATTCATAAGTACTACTACGAAGTTCGACGCCAATAAAATCGCAATACAAAAGCTCAATATACAGAATAAAAGTGTTCTCGACAAGTTCTATGGATACCCGCCTTTGGTTCCAGAATATCTGCTTTATACGTAATTTATCACACAAACACGCGTATCGCACATAAATCTATTGACAAAGCGCGTGTGTGTTATTCATAGATTGTGTTTAGTGATTTAAGAGTGCTTATCGAATTTATAAGTGCATAATTCATATATGTATTATACAGGGCGAAGATCTTAGACAAAGTTAGATAATATCATTTTCAACGTAATTTAACTAGATAGTCCTTAGTACGTATTAATTACTCGGTTTAAGTGAACGGTTAAAATAACATTTTAACTACATATTTACCTTGAAGAATTAATGATGTAAATACATATTTTTTCAATTACTTTAATTTTTCTCAATAGATTTAATTCGGGATATTTTTTGTATAGTATATGATTGTTCACTATGAATTAATTTTTGCTATTCTATATTTATTTTAATTTTAAATAGTTCCTAATAAAAGTCACTCTGTATGTATAAGTGTCTATGAGCAAAATTATCGACGGTCGCTTTCGATACGCATTATGTTAATGGAAAAGAGAAAGAAATGTGTTAAAAAATAATAAAGAACGATTCTTCGTATTTTATTCTTCTGCCTTTACGCGTTATGCTAATGGAGGACTTGTAACTTTTTGATTAATGAATCGAAAAATATGTAAAACACACCAATTACACACAGAAATTTACGTCGTTCCGCGTGTAATGTAATCTTCGATCGGTTCTCAGGTGTTTTATATTTTGCCACAACATCTTAATAAATCATTTATATTTTGAATCAGATAAACTTATATAATATGGTTTATTGTGGTCTTTCGTCGACATATCGATGAACTGTAATTGATATGAAACGTGTTTTGTATAAAAAAGTAAAGGTTTATTTGATAATTCATTTATATAAAATTAATGATACAAAAGCAATATTTATAAAATATTAGTAATAATATTTCTGATACAGAGCAATTAGTGAACATTCTGTAACTAAAGCTGCAGTCACCCAGGTCTTACAATAATAAAAAAACAATCAATTAAAAGTAAAACTTTAAGATAAACATTTCAATCTTTCAAGAATGTAAAGAGAAAAATAAAAATTGTAATTGTAATAAAATATTTAGATCAGATTAGAAAAAACTAATTTATTTGGGATTTTTTCATTTTTTTTATTCGAATGAATTTCACATATACAATGTAAGTATTATATTTGTATATATTGTTTTCTATACTGAATAAAAGTAAAGTAGTTTATATTATTTATATGATATATTATAATTCATAATTATTGTATTAACCTTTATAACTAAAATAAGTACGTACATACAGTTGAAATATTCAATAAAATATAATTCTCGCGCGCCTAATTGACAATCAATCAAGCGCAATTTTATTGTCTTTTCAAAAAGAAAAATTAGGTCAAAAAAGTTAACTCGTCGAAGGCTTAGTGCCTGCAGCCACGCAAAGAGTTAATTTATTGCCAATTTATTGGCCACCAAAATCAAAGCTTTATTTCGCATACGTGCCCAAAAAAATAATTGGATCATAAACATATTTATAATTTTTGCGCGTGAGCCTTTATTGTTAAGTTTGAAGCTTGTGTTCAATAAATAAATATAATACCTGCGATTTTTTTACGAAACTTAAACTTATATATTAAAATCCTGTTCCAAGAACGTTTTCAAATATAAATACTATTGTATATATAATAATAAATACACGAAGAGTCTATGACAGTTGTTTAAAAAAAAATATAATATATTTTTCAATGCGAAATGTTTTAATAATTTCTCGGAATTATTAAGAAAATTGTACATGTACATATCAATCATAATATGATATACGACATATTTATATTAAACTTTTGCTTTTTCATATTGCGCCTGACTCATTCATATTTTAATTTATGAACGCCCAAAAAACAAATCACAAATTTTATGGCATAATTTCGCCAGTTGAACGTTTTTATTTACGTTATACGCTTATTGATTTCGTTTATACGTCGCTCCGTCTATTTCTATTATTCCCATTATATAAATAAGAAAGGGCTTTTGGAATGAATAAAAAGCATAATATATACGAAGTCGGAAATGTTGCGAATTCGTTTTATCAAAAAATTTAACAAAATATATATATATAAATTAGTTACACTTACTTATGTAAATTTAAATTAAAGCTTTCATATGCCGACAAAAATACTATAACTTATGTATATTATATTATCATAATTATTTTTTATTATTATCAAAAGTATAGTATAAGAAAATTAATTTTATTTGGGCTCTTCATTATTTTTAGATATATATCTATTTGTAGATAAAAACTTAATTAGGTGTTTAATAGATAATATTATATTAAATATAATACAAAAGAATTGTTATAAGTAAAAAAATAAAAACACAACAATATGTATAAATAATAACTATTAATGTCTGTTATAATTTATTTTATCTTAATTTTATTAGGTTTTTTCGTAATAATTCAACGCACTTTTGTGTTAAGTCTATTGTCTATTATTTCTTTTTCGGCTCTTCGCTGTATTCGATACAAAGCCAACAAAACAATCCAATGCTAAATTTAAATCTTCAGATTTTATTAACTGTTGTTATTAGGTATTGAAATAATTTATCAAATAATTAAATGCTATGTATAAATGCACAGCGAATATTTCTGAGATATTCATATTGCCCACTCTTGTTCCCTAGCCTCCTTTTTTGTCTGAAATTGCCTCTTCTCCCCTTAGATGAATTTAACTCACACGGCAAGTTCTATTCTTAACATATGGTTTATATAGTAGATATTCTGCACACGTCAGATATGTGACTGACATGTCCTTTTTTCGTCATTACGTCATCCTTTTTTTATTATTGTCCTATTATGAATATGTGATACATGTATCGAAAAAGAAAAATAATAGCAATCACCGACGGAAAAAATCTGGTGCTTATGTTAGATAAAACATATTTTTATAATTACAGACGTAGTAAAACTAATTTTAAAATGTAATTTTTGACCCACTTACGTGTGTAAATAAATTTGAAAATATATTAATATCGTAATTATAGGGTCAGCGTATGATGAAAATTTTCACAGCGCATACCGATTGATCGCTGATTAATTTTTGAATTACTGACAATTATTTTATTGAACTTTCTCGGTGGTCACGTAGTAACCGGCCGTAATAATGGGCCGGTTCATAAATGTGTAATTACAGGTGTGTACAAAACGTTTTATACTTGGTAATTGATTGCCGTTGAGGGCCTTTGTGTTATTGAAATTTATTAAAATCGGCGTCGCTGCTCAGACCCCCTTGATAAATAAATAAATAAACAATTTCGCGCTGGCGCCATTATTCAATTACGTATTTGCATATTTATAAAGTTTCATATGTCGCGCAAATTAATTTGTCATGTGCGGACGTTCCCCTGTTATTTACAATGTTGGAGTGATAATATATTAAATAGTTTTCATACGTGGAATAGGGGTAACCAATGGTTTTTAAATATTGTCACAATATATTAATTTGAATTAACATAATAAT
This sequence comes from Plectrocnemia conspersa, assembly GCF_051122295.1. Classification (NCBI taxonomy): domain Eukaryota; kingdom Metazoa; phylum Arthropoda; class Insecta; order Trichoptera; family Polycentropodidae; genus Plectrocnemia; species Plectrocnemia conspersa. The sequence continues at coordinate 14,371,878 of NW_028277176.1, forward strand.
AATATTAATCGAAATCCACGTTCATGTTATATAACAGCTCATGTTTTTTTAAGTGTTTTTAAAACAATGCGAGCTTTTAAAGCTCTAGATTTAACAGTCGAACTTTGATCCTCTTAACTCAATTTATACTTCAAACGTTATTATAATAATGTTGCCAAACACATATATTGAATACATGCAAAAATACTTATAATGCTTGATGTATTATAATAATGATTTTTTTTTGTTTTTTATTTATTTTAATTAGTAAGAATAATAATAAAACAATACTTATGGTTAAGCCGTAGTAAAAAGTTATTCTTAAAGGTTTTTAAGTCAAGTCATTTACTTCGAAATTAAATAGCATTCGTATGCAATTTATTTATGATGATATTTTTTTGTATTTCAGTGTTAAAATTTAAATAAATTAATTAAGTGATAAATGGTAAATGTTTTAATATTTTTTATATTATTTTTCAAATATTAAGGAAAGCAAACCCAGAACTATTTAAAAAATTTAAGTTTAAAAAAATATATAGGTTCGTTACATAAAGTATTATGTTTTAAAATAGTTAGAGAACTCTTTAATTCGATGTATTTTGATTATACATACCAACTTTAAGCTTTCCTATAAATGCTTTATTTATCGAAATTTATTTATCGAAAGATTGAATTGGTACCATAATTATTTTATGTTCCAAGTCTAAATAGGTTTAAATAATTAGTAAATAGTAATGAGTTGCATTAACATTGTAGTTTAAAAATGTTTAAATCGTGGTTTATAAATATGTATAATTTTGATAGGAACGTTTTGATATTTGCATAAATAGCTAATGTAATTTGTCTACGTCCTTAAAGTTCATTAAAATGTCGGATTATATCTTAAAAGCACATTAAATCATTTAACCATTGCGATTTGTCAGCTCAGGTTAATTCACGTGCTTTTCATTCACAAAAGGTCTTTTCATCAAGGAAGCTAACAAAACGATTCAAACTAGACCATAGCTAAGCCATCAAACACTTTCGTACATTAGAAGCCTCAAATAATGGAAATCAATTTCGCACTTTTCTTTATCGTTAGTAATTCAATTAATTTATGCTTTTAGAAATGCGATAAAAATGTGTATGTGATATATTTAATTTATCTTATTTGCATATGTATTTATGAATATATTTACATATAATGAGTATTAAAGTAATTATTTATTAAGTGCATTTGCACTGTTGGTTGTCATGAATTTTGTCGTGCAAACTAAACTTAGCCCATAAAATACGCTGAGAAACAATTAAAACTATGTTTAGTGTGGCACGCTTTTAAAAGCAGTAATAATTATTATGTAATACCGTAGCGAAAATTTTGAGATAAAATTTTAAATAAATGATAAAAAGATCGTCGACTTTGCGAAGTAAAAGCTCCGCTTTTCCCTAAACGTAATATTATTCAGAGGCAAAGAGAATATTTTATTGCCCGTTTAAGACTGAAAACTTTGAACATAAATTGTATTGTAATTTATCTTAATGCACCATTTAGATGAATAATTACATACACAAGTTGAACTCGACAAGTACTCGAACGAGAATATATTATTATGTTCTATTATTTTATTTTATACAAATAAAAATACAACATAATCCGGTCTTGATTGACTGAGCTTATTAATGTTCGAATGTTGACTTTCGAACTCAGATTAATGGTTTATTTTAATCTTTTATAAAATCTAAGATTTATAGATGGAATAAATTAACGGTAGTGTTTACAGTGAAAATTTAAGCTGTTCAATGTATTATTTTAACTCGTATGAATGCTTTTAAGATGTGGTTGCTATGTAAATTTTCCAAAAGTTGAAGTAAATATCAAGAAGCGAAGCTGCAAATACGTATTTAACGTGAATTTTATGCGTATATTTTAAAGCGCACCATTTATTAAATATTTAAGCTTTACTTAGTAATATAAAGCAATTCATGATATTTTTAACCAAAATAATAATAATAAATAAAACATATATTTACATATGTGATAATTTTACTATATTTTAAATTTAATTTTTTTCTTAAAAAGTGTTATTTTAACTGTTTTTAATAAAAATAAATTTGTTAATTTTAATTAAATAAGTTGATATTTTTCATCATAATATACAAATAACGTTTGTTCTGTTAACTATTTTTCTGTAGGACGAATCACGTGTAGAAGTTAAAATTAAAGTTACATTTTTAATCTTCTATATTTATTAATTCGCTTTGGTCACATCTAAATTAAATATTTCTTGCAGATGCATCTCAGGTTAAGATCGAGATGTTTTTGTTAAGAATCTTGACGAATAATGTAACACGTGCAATTGTTAGATAAGGAAAATATTTTTAATATATTTTCTGGTGTGAAAATATGAATGATATTTTAATCGTTGATGTTTCTTTATATGGCTTTATTTTAAATGCCCTTTAGTTTAGTAAACTTGAAATCGTGCCTACATGTTTTTATGATTGCTTTTTATAATAGAAGTATTTAAAATATATATATACTTTTATTAAAAAATATAATTTCACCCTATTATATAGGCATGTAATTAAAGTACCAGATTTCTCGTTGGGCGTATTACATTTAAGATAAAAAACGGTAAACTTTTAATTGAAAATCTTAATGAAACACTGAACATTCAAATAATAATATCGCTCAATGAAATCATAACCGGGTGCATCGTTTCCGGTTGAACTTAAATTCATAACCATTACTTTCCGAATCGGAAGCACTTTCTATACAGCACGTTCCGTAAGTACAGAAGGCAGACGGGGTCCGCGCGTGCAGCGCCTTAATTGTTATTAAAATTTCCGCTTACTTAATTAAAACTTGCTTCGTATTTTTTGTTCGTCGCCGACAATTAGTAGCGCAAGAGTGTTCGAGCATCTGGCACTTTTTACGTAGTAGAGCACTCATTTAGAATTTTACGTATTATTCGCTGAAATTCGACACCAGTCTATCGTTAAGTTTAACGACGTGATTGTCGAAGTCGTTCCGTAATCGACAAAACCAAGTTTACACGGTCGACCACTTACTATTTACGGGACACGGTGTACTATGTATGTGTTTTGGTTTACGATGATTGATTTTCCGATTGCCGTCGGGGCTACCAGCGAAGGCTTAAAATTACACGAAAGTGGCAGACGACCTAAATGCACAAATCAATGAATTTTCGCATTTATAAAGAAAGGTCTTTAGGATTTTAAAAGATATAATTTGAAGTACAAAGTGGCGAAAATACTGCCATCTGATTTGATGTACTTATATTGGGAGAGTGTAAAAGTCTGAGATTAAAAATCTTGGCGACTCTTCTTAACTATATATGTAATTTTTAGATTAGGTAAAATTTTTAATAGTCGTTTTTATTTATTCATTTTATATTTTAACCGTATAATATTTGTTTACCTGATTTAAAAATAAATTTATGCACTAGTGTTTAATAGCATATTATTTTATGTTGTAGTTTATATTATCTTTTATACAACTTGTGTGCAGTTCTATATATTTTGCTATTCAAATAATTTTTTTATTATGTAAAATAATAATAATAAATATGCAAGATAAATTATTAGCTTAAAAATCAAAATAAAAAATTGCAAATATCTACATTATCTAAAAAAATTACAATATCTACCCTCTTACGCGTAAGAATCGACATTTAAAATGAACTATGCTACAAAAAATAATTAAATTAAGTTGTATTGTGTTAGCTAAAGCTTTGTTGTGTTTGCTAAAGATCTATGAATAATGATTTGCTATTAAAATAAAAGTCAATAAAAGTCAGTAATAAATCCCACTCTTAAAAACAATATTAATTTTTACACAATATTTATTATGCATTTATCTTTGTGAAACTGTATGTTAAATTTATGATTTACTTAGAAAAACTGTTACGTTAAAACAATTTTTGTTTTTAAATTTCTTTTAAACATTTCTTCGATATTTGTATCATCAAACGAAGAATTTAATTAATACATTGCTAATGTATAGCTATAGGAAGATTATAAAAAAATCCAGTATTTGAAATATTTATATATTATAAAAAAACAAACATTGTCACAAGAAATGGTTCTTAATTAATTTACGTCATTATAATATTTTATATGGTTCAATCGAGATTAAGCAGCGTTGTTGCCTTAAACTCAACCGAGCTTATTTTTATTTAATAGGAAAATAGTGATGTTTATTAGGTTTTTTTGTGTTTCTTTTAAACAAATATTAAAAGAAAACAATCACGCTCATATCTAATCTAAAGACTATATATCTATATATTTCTGTATACCATGTTGTGTTGTCATTTTAGTAGCGATTTTTATACAGATAATTTCAGTATTTTCTTTACTTAAAATTCATATTTATGTTCTTGCAACATAAAAAAATAATTTAATTATATAGCACTTCTTATAAATATAAAAATGTAATTAAAATATACTTGGAGCATTTAAAAAACAATGATTTTTTGTGAATAAAAAACTGCAAAATTGTTGTACAAGTTATTAAAATAATTTAAAGCAAAATATTTACTTATCCTATGTGTTATTAATGTGTTAAGTTTATACTTATATAAAAAATTGTAAAGCTCCACTATGCTGAAGCTTATCTCAAAAAACAATATTTAACTAGCGGCGCCTGTGAGGTCCGTTAAAGACACAATGAGCCGTTTCGAGGTTCAAAAAATAAACTCAAACGTAAATTTAGTGAGATGTTAATGATGGCGTCATGTATTGTTGAACTTTATCTCCTGGTTTAACGACCCAAAATTCCAGATTACGCCTCCCAAGGCAGATAAGATTGCTCGTCGTATACACCAAAAAAGACTGTTTAACCAAATCACTTGTACTATTAAACTTTTATACTGTACTAACGTTTTTTTTCTTGTTTGTTTCAGGTGAGTTCTGATTTCATTTATCCAATAATTGTTAAATGCAATGGGTACATCTACAAGGTAAGATTCTTATAATATAATTTGCATTTATATACAAAATAAACGTTTATAAAAGTGGTCCAGACCTTGCGCAAAGAATATATCGTTTATGGATTGAAAGGGAAAATGACTCATATATCAAATGGATATATAACATTTTATGTATATGTATATCATTTTACGTAAATATTGTAGTTATATTATAATGTTTATTAATATAAATGTTATGATTATGCTTTCTAAAATAATATTTATTTTAATAACAAAGAACTCTATATGATATTATATTAAATGATTATAATAATATGTATTATATATACTATTTATTATTAATCGAATTAAATAGTAGTGTATATTGGTTAATACATATCTAAACTGATATTTTAGTACAATGTGCTATTGTGTAAACTAAACCAATATACTGCAATCGTATTATACTAATTTAAATCGCATTTTAGGTAATTCAACGGCATCACACTGATCCGTATGATCCAAATATAATTCGTATTTAGTTTAATAGTGGTTTATATGTAGCAATAAAAGTACTTTAAAATGTTTAACCTAAAAAATCAATTTATTTTAAATGCATTAGTTAACCAATAAAAGGTTTTTAAAAATTAAAATATATTTTTTTGTAGTAGAATGATGTTTTAACATATTCTTGTCAAAAGTGTTTTGCTAGCAAATGTGGATTTTTTGTAATAGTATTTTTATTCACGATAATTTCATAAAATTATATAAATGATTGTATACATATGAGCCTTTGATTTTGAAAGTGTGACAAGTCCATATTATGTTATTGTTGGATAATTAATGGTTTGCGTTTGAATTGATTTAAAAATATTGGTAAGCAATAATAGACTTATTTTATATAGTGTACGTTCTTTTTTCATAAAAATTTTATATGCAATAATAATATTTGCGTTATTCAAACAGAAAACTTGTTTTTAATAGGGCCCAATGGACTTACCTCACTTTCGAAAGCAATGATTTTATGAAAAGGTTGATTTTCACCCACCCTGAAACAAATATATGGACGCGTTTAAACTTAAAACAAGTATATATTAACAGGTGAAATGACTGTTATATATATATATATACGCTATTAACTTGTGTGTGTACGGCATTCTCCATTCACGTCACATCAATCAGAATTGGCTTCTTGTACGATATAAGAATACAGTAGGAGATTTCGCTCTCCCATTAACGAGGAAAGTATAAAGAAATGGTGCGCATATTCTATATTCATTTATGAATTTTGTTTAAAATTTTGTCGCAATTTTTTAATTGTCAACGTAGTTTAAGAAAAATTCTTTGTGGGACTTAAGCTTCTGCTTCTGGTTTGTTAGAGGTCTGAATGAAATAGATTATTTTATAAAACAATGGTTTTATTTTTAGATGTGAATAATATTATTATTTTAGTGTCAAGTACTTTAATTATACGAATTCAATGTGAGGTATGAGATTGCAAATAACTCATTATTTCTTCAATGTTAGTTTACGCACTGTGGATATAAAAGTCAGGATTTCGCGTCAGCTATTCAGTACACTAGTATAGTTCAGCATAAAAGCAGGACATTTCACATGTTATCAGTATCACGACAATTAAGTTCGGCTCCAGATCTTTAGTAGACATTTTCGGAGTAAGCACCTGAACGCTACGCATTAATATCACAAACAGATATTTATGATATTCGAACATGTATATAATAACACCATGTAATACGATGATTGACTATAAATATCATAAAATTGTGTATATTATTATGGGTAGATCGAATTTATGTTCGCTTAGAATTGAATTATAATTATAACATACAAGGAATTATATCTGAACTGAAACGCGATACTCGATTTTATTAAAATATTACATTTTATAAAAACCTGGATATAAATATTGAATACATATTTTTATGTAATTACTGTTTTTTTCATATACATTTTACTATGCAAAGTTTTAAAGAAAATACTATTTAAAAGTAGTTTTTAAACTCGAAACTGTACTATATAGCCCATAAAAAGCGGTCATTAGGTACATGCCTTACGAGCTTACAGAAAAGCTTTGTTTCTTTTCAAATCACACAATATATCGCGACTCAGAAATCAATTAGAGCTTTCACGCCACGGCCGTCGAAAAGTCAACACTTTAACCGAAATAACGACTGCGGTTAAGTCCGTTAAACCACACTGTAAATAACGTGACACGCCGTTGAAAGAAAGCAGATCGATAATATATCCTCATTAACCAGACCAGTACGGCAACACTAATCGCATTACAATCTCCTGGTGACATCTTATCTCTAAATCTCTCCGCTCTCTAGGTGTGGCCGACGCTCTCCGAGAAATGGCCTTCATTAAATCTGACCACGGTCTGACTCTCTCGCCTGTGCCTAGGATATTCGGAATATTTAGAAGTGAGACAAGGATGGAGGTCGTGGCTGGTCGTAAATTAAGGAAACGACGCGATCATGTCGGTGCGGCTAGTTAAGGCCCGGACTATGTTCGGACCCGGTGGCTATAACTTCTTAATTTCGGAACTACCGAACGAAATTAACTCCTCGTTTCGGGTCAAGATCTAGTCCTACGTTAATGCTTGACGGGCGTGTGTTGGTCGGCAGTTTGTGTTTAACGGTTGTCGACTTGGGAAACTGCGGAAGATCCTTTTTATACGACAGTTTTGTGTATTTATTAGGTTCTAGGGATTCTGTGATAGTTAAATTATAATATGTCCTGCGCGAAATAAGCTATGTTTAATTTAATAAGTTTGTAATTACACTTATTTAGCTCTCCTCAAAGAGAATTCGGCGTTTTTTCTTTCTTAAGCGTGTCACTTTAATTCACATAGTAAGATCGTCTAATCGGAGCTAAAATGGTTTTACTTTTTGTACTTGTTCTATTTTAATCTTGTAACATTATATTATATATTTTCTCAGAACCGTATCAGAGTAGTACGGAAGCCAGTAGTGTAAAGAAAATCGTACGGGAGTTTTACAATCGTCATATGCCATAATAACGATTTATTTTAACGTACATATCTCAAATAAATCAAAACAAACCCATTAGTTATTATTCACATGCTAATGTTAGTATAATTATTATTGCGTATGTGTGCAAGTGACCAAAGAACATATTTAGCATGCTCTGTTATGGGAATTTAATCATGGGCAAAAAATTATTTAGTAATGGTTACAAAAGTTGCGTTAGTTATTTATTGTCAATCTTCAATGTGTTACAATGGGATAGATACAATTAAACATTCTGATTTCTCGATGATTTTTATTTCTTGAGAAATCAGAATTCTCGACTTCACTATTCTCAAATTTCTTGAGAATTCTCGAGAAATTTTGATAAAGGAAAAAATGTATGTATTACAGATACACTTTTATATATTATTCTTATGATAACCATTTAAAAATACATGCCATCTAAAGTAGAATCAAACATCCTCGTTCTTTTTTTGTTAAAAATATAGAAAAATCCCCTCGTTTTGTATTGATGTTGGTTTATTACAACAAGGCTTCAAATAAGCACTGTTTATAATCTGTTTTGATTAGAATATTTTTAATTTCCGTTGATTCAAATATTTTTAATTCTTTCTCCATTAATCTATAAGCTGTTCTTTCTCTAATTGTTGTGCCAATGATAAATTTTCAATTTTTCAATGAGTTTTATTGATTTAATTGAGTCATAAGGGTTCTTAGAATTCGTCGAGCCATTAAATAATCTACAAATAATTTCTTTCCCCATTTTACATATTTCTGCTTTTAAAGAAGAACTAAAAAAAGTCATTATTTTTTTGCTTAGTGAAAGATTCTGGATTTTGCAAATATTTAATTAATGACATCAACGATTATATAACTGCCCCTTGATAATTTCGAGCTTAACTAAGAATTGATATTTTCTAATTGATATTTTTTTATTGCATTCTGCCGATTTCCATGCGTAATTGATTCTTATCGGAGCAGGTCCTTAGATCACCAAAGCAAAGATAAATCCGCCGGCCGGTTATAGTAATAGAAAATCGCAAAAAAAATTATTGGTCATTCAAATACTTTCGATCATTTAAAAAAGTATGCATATTTTTAAACATCTGACCCAAACACGTTGCTTTAGAAAATTTCACTGAGAGAAAATGACACTTTTCTCGAGAAATTCTCAAGAAAAAACATTAGATAAAACCTTCCAATAAGTATTCATATTAGATATGAACCGTTAAAAAAAGCAGTGATAGTAAACCTTTTTAAAATATTCGCACAAATTTAATTTTATATAATAAAATGCTTTATAAAATTTGTAGAGAAATCATAATTTTTGATTCGACATTTTTCTCGAGAAATTCTCGAGAAAAACGTCGAATAACGCCAAGTACATACTAACGCTAGATACAATCAACATCTACACGTAGATAGTGAGACACTGGACTAAAATCAGTAACATCTATTTTTTATAATTATTTATAAACTATTATTACAGATAATGTTAATTATCGATCATAATATTACTCAACGAGATAAGAAAAATCTAAGAAAACGTAATCTGTGAGGAACGATTGAAATTATTGTTATAAAATAATTACTAGTTCCAATCCCCCAAACACGAAAAAAATTGAAAAACAAAATTTTTCATATAGGATTCGAATCCTGGTCTTTTATATATTATTTACCGACTATGCTACTGGTCTATGTGTTAGTTTATAGTTGACTTATGTTATCTATGCTTCAGTGATTAGCCTTGTTCTAGAAGACATGTGAAGTTGTATAATATATAGCGTATAGCTATTGTTAGATAATTGCTATAGAAACCCATTTTATCATTCATAGGCACCTAAAGAATATATGATATATAAATATAAAGTAACGACTACGAATTAAAAAGCTATTTATCATCAATGACTGGCATGCAATTCAACATATTTTACAGAAATCTCACTATCAAAGTTTTGATATAGATAAAGATTTAAATATCGTTATTAACAATGATAAGCACTCGTAATTTTAGCAGCAATGGAGTATTTTGGTACATGCTTTAAAAATATGGAATTTTACAGTAATAAAAAAAAGACGCGTGCAGTGAAATTTTATTAAAACCTCCTGGAAATTCACGAAATATATTTAATTGAAAGCTTGGCTTCTTGGGATTGTAAAAAAATTTGAGAATTTAAATCAGAATTTGTACTATTTTTATTAAATATAATTAATATTTTTATGTAAAAATATTGCTTATTGGATTTTATATTAACTCATCTTATATTATTATAGTAGGTGAGATATTCATTCAGTTTTCTCTGCCGATTAATTACTTACATCGCATTTAATCCATTATAATTTATATAATAAGTAAACTTTCAGTATTATATCTTCAATAAAGTATTGATTATCAGTTGTCAAGACAGTTTGAACGTGACCTAACAACCGAAAGTTCCGGATTTTGTTACCTACTTTTTTTTTCGTAATAACACAATAACAACGCCGCTAATTCATTCCGGTATATAAGACCATTTCAATGTATGTATATACATAGGTGATTTTAATTAAAATAGTCTTATAAATTATTGTTGAATTCTTCACCTTAACTGAGAACAATATAAAGTAGAAACTTTTGTTAATAACCTAAAATATTTTATTTGATAGAAAAGCAACACGCTTATTAATTTATTTACATATTTAATATAATAAATAAAAAATATTTTCATGATTAGGTTATAAGTTAGAATACATATTTTTTGTACTACGGAGTTCAAATGATTCGATTTGTAAAAATACGCAATTATTACAATTTTTTTATTTCAATTTTTACAAATTATAAGTTTTAGTTGCAGGTAGATTTTGATAAAAATACTATAAAAATTAACTTGGCAATTGTATTTTTATAATTCATTATTTTAATTCATAATACATATTATAGTTAATTTATTGTAAACTGAGCTTAAGACAATATTTTAAAAATAATAATTATTTCAGCATAAAACTTTTGCTCCAAACAAAACAATTCATAAAGTTGTAAAACTTACAGTTTTCGTGAAAAATTAAATAATTTAAGTGTTTTCTTCTCATATTATTGTACAATAAAATTAATAAAAAATATTTTTAGCATATTATATAGATATGCAAAGTATTGTCTACTTAACTAAAAAAAATAGCATAATTTTTTTTATTATGTATTGAATGTAAATTTTGTATAGGCATTATTTAATATAATTTTTATTTTTTATTTTAGGATTTATTTTTATTTTCAAGTTCTTGAAGCCATTTAAAATTAACTATGGATTAATTTTACAAATTTAGTTGTTATCTAATGCAAATATTTTTATTTTCTAATCCACCTTATTACTTTGTTATTAGTTTTAAAATGTTTATAATTTTGAATGAGTTTCTACGGCGTACAAAAAAATCATATTTTACTGCGTTATATTGGCTATGGTGTTTTCAGTATTTAACGAAAATGTTTTAATTAAATTAAAGCATATCAAGGTATTTAACGTTTGATTACTATTTTATACTACTACCCTGTTCACTTCAGAGAGGTGAAGGCAAAGCTTGTTTACATTTCGTTAATATTATGCTCTATATTTTTTTAATAAATCTCGTTTTCATGTAATTTACGTTAATAATTTAGACCATCAGTACTTATCAATATGGCTCTGACTTTGATGGAATTTCGGGATATCAATAATATTGACAAAATATGTTATAAAAAAACAACAGCTCACTAACTATACCATTTTTTTTTATATATAATCAAATATTTTAAATTCTGTACGTTTTCAATCCTACGCCAATTCTCAATCGTTGTTGCAACTCCCCTTCTGTGTGTATCGGATGCTGCCTGTCAGTCGCACACGTTCCCATCAGCGACTCACGCTGCTACGTTCTCCGAATATCAAACCTCCTACAGAAATTGATATCTTATGAAATATCAGAAATACAGAGTTTTCGCCAGATTGTGCCTTTGTGTGAGCCGCCAATTAGGTTTTTGATCAGTTCAAAACGTGACGGCCGAGATTTGGACTGTACTGAGTATGAAGCTGAATTCTCAAATATCTCAAAGTCATTCATTCAAGAAATTATTATGTATATTTTCTAACTGTGTAAATCTTGTCATTATAATCTGGATTTAATTAATAGTCAACTAATAAAGGCGGCCACAAAGAATGAATAGCGATATGAATCAAAGTTGGAAAAAGCCGACTGAGTGGAAAATTAAATTGTTTGCATTAATAAAAAATGTCTGCTCTTTTAATTATGTTTATAATGGTTTGACAATTATGTGGCTATATACATATTATTATATTCCTATAAAAATAATTATGTCATAAATTAAATTTAGCAACTTGTGAATACATAAGCCAACTTTTAAATACATTTTCATAACATCTTAAAACATGTTTCAACCCGGATCAGTGAGTTAGTCAGTTCAATGAAAACAAAGGGATAACTACAATCTAGAGAGCTATAAAGGTGTCCAGTGGGATAGTTGTTTACGACAAATCTAGTGTAGTGGTTTAAAGTTTAGAAAATTATACCCCCTCTGGTGGTTTATTTTTACATTATATCAAGTACTGCGAAACCTGATATGTTTCCTTTCTAAATAAAAAATAAACTTAAATTTCGTTTGAATTCAGTAACTTTTCCTAATGTTGTCATCACCTATTAGTTATAAGTTGTTCTATTTATTGTTACGGTTATTAATTTTGAGCATGCTTGATAATTAATTACTTTTTTGAATAACAGATTTTATTTTTTATCTGAAATATATTATAACAATAAAACAAATTTTTAGATTGAAATTAATAAAGTATAGATATATTAGCTATCTTAAAAAAATATTGTATTAATGTTCGAACAAAGTTTTTCGCGTATGCTTTTTGCAAGCCAAACATCAAATACAACGCACCTAATCCCATTTCGCATTCATATTCGCACGCATAACAAATACCAAATTGTTCAAAGTCCAACACTAACTTCCAACCCGTGTTTTAAACCTTTCGGGAATATAAAAGTTGCTGGTTTCGGGAAATTCGAACGCGCAAAATGTATTTAGGTATACGGATATATCCTTATTTAATATTGCAAAGCTGGACGAGGTCCTAAGCTGGCACCAGCATATATTGCACAATTCTACCGTGGATATTTTAAAAAATATGACCCGGAGGTTTATTTGTGACCCAAAATTAATGGGTTTCAACGATTCAACCCCAGCTCCATTTACTACATTAATAAGAGGCAGACTGTTGTGTCGGCCTGAAGCATTTTTTAATTACGCGAGCGGCGTTAATTTTCCACAAAGTTAAAATAAAATAAACCAACACAAAACGGTGGCTGATGACGTCTGATTGTTTATGAAAAGCGAATTTAATTTATTTTTGTTAACAATATTATTGTATCAAAGGCGTGATCCTTCGAATTGAATTTGAATTTACGTTAATTAAAAATATATTTTTAAGCTAAAAAATATTCGCATAGGTCCTATTAAACTTTCGTCTTTTGGTTATCGTTGTTTCGGATCTTTTTTTTCCTAAACGTGCGAATGAAAACGGTACTAAAAATATATTTTTAAGCTTAAGAGAGTTTTATATTTTAATATAATAACATAAAAACCTTAACTTTATACATTAATGTTAAAATATTTAATTTAAGAAAACATATATTAGCCTTTAATATCATACTTAAATATTTTTATTTGGTACAATAGTTTTAACTGTTATTCTAATATAAAACATTCATATAAACCATATTTTTTCTTGTTTGAAAAATTGTGTCTTAAACAGGCGTCATCTTTAGTCACATAATTTAATGTTCATATTATTAATTTAAAGCGGGTAAAGAGCGAATATAATTTCATAGCGAATTAAAGCAATATTTCTTAAAAAATATTGTTTTTAGTAAGTAAAATTCAGTAGATAATATACATTCAAATCATTACCAGAAATTTAAAGAAAAGAAATACCATTTGATACCTTAATATTTCAGCAATAAAAATTGATATTCATTATACATAATAGATAATTCGTGCCATTTCAAAACTACTGGTTATTCAATGTGCCAGTCAGTATAACTGTACCAAATCGAAGTGGAACGGCTGCCTTTCTCTAGATTCGAATAGTCATTCTAAATATGTAACGCTTGTACTATGTCAATTTGGCGTGAGCTCCACTGGTTTAGAGCTCATGTAAATACACTTTTGTGTATTTTTAGGTCGAAAGTAAAGGGATTTTTAGTGACTCGACTTCTAAAGTATGAGGTAAAGATAATAAGTTTAACAAATCGCCCGAATGATTATTTTTCTAAAATAATGGGTTATTTGAACAGTACTGATATTTTATTTTAGGATTGGTCTAGTACTATTTCGTTTTATATTCAGAAATAGTTTTCACGTATTTTTAATTCGTTTCTTGACTGTTGATTATTTTTTAAAAAATAATAAAAAAAATCTTAAATTTTATCAATAATTATTTTTAATCAAAAATATTTTTTTTTAATTATTTTTTTTATCTAATATTAATGACACATTCTTGAAGATGTAATAGCAACTCCTATTAATTAAAGCTTTCATAAGTTGGTATTGCTTTACATATAAATTCTCTCTTAAATATTTGATTTTTAGATATTTTTTTTATTAAAAGTGCAATATTTAAAAATATTTTTGAAAATTAATTTGCATAGTAACATTTTTCTGATCTTATCGAGAAACAACAGTAGGATATTAATTTAAAAAAATATTAAGCAGTATTTACATATTTACTTATTATTTTTACATATTTATGTATTATAGCTAAAATTAAAAATATGTGTCTTTTAACAGGAGTAGAAATTATTAAGATATTCTAAAAGAAATGTGCAACTATTAATAAAAAACTATATAAATAAATTACATCTCAATCACATAGATCTGTTTTTAGAAAAAAAAAACATTTACAATTAGCACTCCTTACCCATTAGGTTCTTTCGGAAAATCGTAACTGACCAAAAATAATGAATAACATAAAAATATTTTTCATTTGAATAAATTGGCCAGTGGTACTCTGGCTACTGATATAAAAAAAATAGGAGACATTCAGAAGCGTTCAATCAAAGATGATGATTTTATAGACTTAATTTTCCAAAAATTTAATTATCTGACAATATAGTAAATTAATTCAAATAAAATAATTAGACAAACCGGTTTTTGTATACAGTCTTATTGATTATTAAAATATTTTTAGAAGTACTTGAATGTAAAGAAGATTGTTTAAAAGCTTCTTATTGTTTGAAGCACGAAATATACATAAACATATGGATACTTGGTCATAAATATCGGCAACTTAAGTCTAAATTTGACCTGCTTATTCATTATATTTCTCAAAAAAAAATATTAAGACTAAAATAGATACTACATATTCATTTAATATCCAGGAATGTCATTTTAGCTTTTTCTAACATGAAATATTTCCATTTCATTATAATCATAGTATTATATTAAATGACATGTATTTTTCTGGCCAAATCCACGTCAAAAGTACTAAAATCGTGCCGTCACCACCGTAGTGGAAACTCTCGGTTGTCTAGCGTGCATATTAACACTTTTTATCACAATATTACGACTTACAATTAGTGAGAATCGAATGAAGCATATCTAAACCAAATTTTGACAAAAAAAGAGCGCAAAAACTTTGTTCAGCGCAAGCGGACCAATGAAATACCGTTGTGAAATACAAGATAAGCCTCAAAGTGACTTTGTTAGATGAAACGAAGTATAGAATACAATTACAGATACTACTCGTATGCGCAATAACACACTAATGTTCCAATTAAATTAAGGATACAAGAGCGCAACAAGTACTTCGACTGAGTATGTTAATTTTTGGACTACATTGCAATTAACTAGATCCGCACAATTAAGCTAGAAAATTCATTGAATCATGCTCTAATGAAAACTCAAACATTTTTTTTGTTTTAATAGTATTATTAATAAAATGTATCATGAAAGAGTTTTCTTATCTTTTAAGATATTGCCTCAGTGTGCACCTTACTCACGTATAGAAATAATGTTATATTATTAATATCAACATTTCATATGCTACCCGCATCAAGCGCACAAGATAATTCAGTTCGAATCCAGCACGAACTGAATCGAACTCGTAAATCTGCGCTAAAAATTTAGCGTTCGCACCGATTCCGTTGTAAATCTGTGTTCAAATAACTCAATGCACACACCTTAACATAACCGATTCTTATTCGCACCCTCAAGATTCGGCTAGCAGGGCCGTATCTAGCAATCCTGATTCCGATCCGTACCTTTTGCGGCCCGGGCGCATGTTTCACTTATGATTTAGCGCTTATATCGCGGGCGTGTCGGGGTCGCAAAAACGATTACTCCCGATCCGGGGGGCTTAAACCCCGGGCGCCGCGTATCTAAACGGCATTTAAAACAGCTCCACAAGAGCTTTTCGGGCGATAACAGCCGTAAAATCTGTTTCCACATTATTCAGTTTCATGAGATACCCTTTTTTCCGGCCGATCACGTACAGCCAGACACGTACGGCGCAGCGGTACCCCCACTCCATAGCTAAGGACACATCGCTACGCGTATGTCAAGAAAGTATGTATACAGTGTGGCAAGAAAAAAATGTTCGGTAATAATTTATTGCCTAAAAAATAAAAATTATAAACATAATTTGATCGACCAACATCATTATCAGCCTTGCCCTCGTTTAAGATTGTCCTACATCTCGCTCTATTTTGAACCACGCAGGGACAATTGCTGATGCCGATCGTTCGGATATCCTTCACTATATCCAGGCCTGTAAGAAGGGGCCCAAGAGGCCCAACTCTGGAAAATAATGAATCTGAAATTGACCACAAATAATGAACCTGAACTAAACTATAGTTGTTTGAGATGTACCTATATACTGATGTATTTCAGGTATAAGTTTCTCTAGCCTATGTATAAAACATATCATACAAAAAATAAAAAGTATTATTTAAAGGGACAATTTATAGTTTAATGACGCGACTACGTTTGTGCTAAAATGTTTTTGTAAATTATTATTCACTTCATTGCTTTTTGAACGTTAAAAAAATATTAGACATGAGTGAAAATATTTAATGAATGTAAATTAGTAGCAGTAAATTTAAGTATTCGATCTGAAAATTCAGATCGAATACCTAAGGAAAAAGCAAATAAATAACGAAAGAGCTAATTGTTTATTTTAATCGACCGTCTAATTGGCATTACAATACTATGGATTCATTGTACGAATAAAACATAATTGATTTATACATTTTCATGTCATCTGCTTAAAGCAAGACATTGCCTAAGGATTTTTTCTCAGATCAAAGACACGCTGGTCGCTATTTTGCTTGACACACTGTATATACAAGGGTATAGGGTACGCAAGAATTTGAATTCTTTGACGCGGTTTTCATTTGGTTTCAGTGATTTATTCGAAGAAGGAAACGTTGGTGGCGTGATTCGGATGACAATTCCGGCGGTGGTGGTATGCAAATTTGTTTTCACCGATGCTTACGCACTAGAAGGCGCTTTATCTTCTTCAATTTATCTCAAGAGTGTGTGGGAAATTTAATAGAAATAATTCGGACAATTGAAAATTGCGCGCTTGATATATGTATGCTTTTTCATGTATAAATTATCGAGCGCAACTGAAATTTTATGTAAATTTTGGTAAAAAATACATATAAAAAGTTAGATTCAGATCGTGTAAGAATATACTAATAGTGAGACAACCTAATTATTATTAGAATATATTATAGTAATAGGATAAAAAGCCATGTTGACCTGAAAGTTTAACGGATTAAAAACCTATGTAAATCTATCTTTATCTAATTTTAATTTCAGAAAAAAATACTCAAGGTAGTAGATATGGAATTCACACCCCAAATTTGAGCTTTATATTATAATTTTGTTTTTCAATGATACGTCTGAGTTTGGTCCTGTAGGCCAGTACAGCCTGCAAAGATGTTTCCTTTTGTTCCCAATATGAGTTTTCCGGGTCAGTCTTCTAAAGAGATGAATTCTTAGATATTTGTCAGATTTCCCTTGTGGTATCCATTTTCAGTTAAGATATACCTGAGGACTACAATAGTATATTTGTTCAACGCAAATGTTAATTGAATTAATTTAGTTTTATCAACTCTGATTCGCCATTTAGAGTCAAGATTGGACTTTTAAGAAGTCGGTCAATACTAGAGGCCATTACTGTTGTATCGTCAACAAGTGTAGCAATTCTTATTGAGTTCCTCTAAGGAAGATCTATCATGTATAACAAACACAGCATCGGTCCAAGAACGCTGCCCCGATGCACAACCGATTATATTTGTTACAGTTTTGTGTTCACTTCTCCGATCTTAATTTGTAAGTGTCTATATTTCATATATAAATATGTTGTGTGTGAAATCTCTTGATTTTGTAGAGTACTTCAGGGTTTTTTACACTTGGTCAAAACTCTGGGTTATAACTAAGAATACGGCTGAGTAGTATTTTTTATTTTTTGCTGATTTCGTGAGAGATTAAATTCCTTTTATATTTGATTATATTTAATAATAATTTTTCTTTTATTTTTAACTTAACTGATAATATAATTTTTCTTTTCCTGGTTTCAATAAAAGTATAATTTCAGCAACCTCCCATTGGGTTGGAAAACCTTTATTGAATTGATAAAAGTATAACTGTGTCGAATTAAATAACTTTCACCGGCAATTAAAATATTTCTTTACTGCTAATAAGGTCATACCTCTGTTTTCTTGGTATTCATATTTTCTTATTTCATATATTTTAACTATTTTATTAAGATTTTTTTCCATATGAAGAGCTGTACTTAAAATATTATAAATTTCATTGTTATTATTCCGAGTGTCTTCCTTGAGATTTAAATGTATTAAGTAATCGCCGAAAGCTTTAGCTTTTTCTCTATCGTCTCTGACGTATTTTTCGTTATTAAGTCCGATTGGGAGAGAGAATTGTTAAGGGTTTCGTATTCTATTTGTTACTTTCCAATGTAAGTATTCTGTGGACTGTGGCAGTAAAGCTATCAACGTTACTGCTTTGTTTTGGATTAAGCTTGATTACCATATATAACTGTTATTTTTTAAATTATTCCTTTTTCAAGGTTATTTTTATTAAAAAAGAGTTTTTTGATATATGATGTTTCATTTCTAGTGTATCTTTTATATTATTAAGTTTATTTTTCACAACTCCTTTTTCACTTAGTTTTTATATTTTTGCGTCCAGTTTAGATATGTATTTTTTATTAGGATAATAATATATTAATTGACGAATTAAAATACTTTGTACATAATATATTACTTAACTATAGTAATTTTTGAATTGCTAAAATGGTAAACAGAAAAATATAATACTATTTGCCGTTAGATATAAATTTGCCTATTTAATACACATCCGGGTCGGCGAATCGACCGTTCCATTAGATTGGCGGAGGCCGACTTCTTAGACTTTCGTGAACGTCAGATTCGCCGCCTTTTCGCCCAGTAGCAATGTGGCAATATAGTTTTTAAAGTGCAGTAATACTTTTCTAGCCAAACATTTAAGCCGTTTTGAAGGAATGTGTTCAAATAAAAAAGCAAACTCTTGTAGATATTATAACACATTTTAACAATATACTCTTTGAAGTCATAATTACTATTACCTTAAATTATTATAATATTACCTTAAATTATTATAATTAATATGATTAGGTTTGAAATTTCACGATTATCGCGATTTTCGCGATGGTCCAGGCATGGTCACAAATTATCCGTAATTTTAATACTAGCGAACCTCTAAAAATGTATATATATTATACAAAAAAATATGATATAGAGCAGAGTTCTTTGGCTTGTGTTCCACAAAATCCTTAAGTTTTGCAGAATTTAAGAAGGGTTCCTGGAAAACATATTATACTATGCTTTGTAATAAGAAAAGGCTTTACCTTAGTTAATAAAACAGTGCCAATGGAGGAACTACATCATTAAAAATGTGCATAAGTACGGAAAATTCTGATAAATAAGCAGTTTTTTTTTAATAAATAATAATAATAAACAAAATACTACAACATGATTCGCTGAACGGTCTTTGTGTAGCATTCAATTTTGGGAAAAAATACGCTGCTTCATAAACAAAATTAAATTAAATAATTAGACTTTATAAAAAAAACTGTACACCAATCTCTTTTTGCGTTGAAAAAACATATACAAAATTTTACAATTAAATAGCTTTTCAATTTATAAACAGCAAATTAGTGTGCCAAATTGATATATGTCAAATTGTAAAAAAGATTAGATAAAAGTAAATTATTTTTTGATCACATTTATGATATGATCTGTTTTTAATGACACATTTAAAACATCTAGTATCATTGTAAGAATCTAAAAAAATATTTTATGCTACAATAAAGATATATTATAAATATATTAAAATATTCTCCGTTATAAGTATCTAAATTAAAAAATAAAACGATTTTTTCCATTCTAACTGTAGTTATAATAATATTATTTTTAATAATTTTGTTGTAATTTGATTAATTAACGAGTTTACTAAATTTTATTAATTAATGGGTTTATTAAACAAATGTTTAATTTAACAATCAAAAATATATTTTTATAAATTCATTATAAAAATATGATATATATATATCTCTGTTTTTCTCTGAAGCGTATTCATTCACGATTGTCAACGAGGAACCTTTCCGTCATCTACATTGTAAATTATTCGAAAACAGACGCTCGAAACGGAAGGAAGTTTATATTAATTTATTCTCGAAAATAATTTCACAAGCTTGCAAAATATTTAATTAAAACTCCCGTAAAGGGCGTACCGATACGAGGAAACGGTGAGAAAAGCCCGTCCAGGCGGAAGAAGCAATTGCATAATTGAGCTTTTTGACCCTGTTTCATTAGAGAGCTTTTATACATACATATATTTGTGTGTCAGTGTGTATGTATTACTGTGCGTTATTTTACACTGATTGTTGTGTGTACAGAATCAAGTGGTAGAATTTATTTTGACGGGCAAATCCCCCGACCGTGGAGAACTTTTGCCGGCAAGGAAGCAGCCAGAGAGAGCCGGCTTAGGGATATATATTTTTGAAGAAACTTTTCACGCCATAGTTTGTAGACACGTCAAAACGCCTTGTGAATACACAACTAACACTTGACTTCGAATAATGGAAGCCG
Organism: Plectrocnemia conspersa; assembly: GCF_051122295.1. Lineage (NCBI taxonomy): Eukaryota > Metazoa > Arthropoda > Insecta > Trichoptera > Polycentropodidae > Plectrocnemia > Plectrocnemia conspersa. Next base: position 14,392,963 of record NW_028277176.1, read on the forward strand.
AGATAAATTACAACAACAAACTTTGCTACAATGTCTTTGATACGCGTTCGCACACTACACGTGTAAACCTTTGCATAAGTATAAGGATGTGTGTACGCACGTGGCCCATTTCTTGTATATACACTATTAAAAACTTACATTATATCAAAACGCAATGTATATTATAATATTAAAGGCGTGAATTAATCAGTAAAATTACTTAATTTTAGGCGCTAGATATAATATATAATCACACAAGTTGAAAAAGTATTCCTATTGCATCTATTTTAGGATTGACTTGTAACCCATTTTGAACACCCTAAAAATATTTTTTAAAGTAACAACGCAATGTCATTCTTACAATGATATCTAGTTACATTTATCTAGTGTGTCAAAATTTTCAATTGCAATCAATTGTATTTTCCATGAAGTTTACTTCTTAATGTGTTTATTATAATTAAAAGATTTTTTTAAAATTAGACCGCAGTACTATTGGGTTCTTATTTCATAAATCTATACAACAAATTTTTCAAAAATATCTTGTGGGTAACTGTCAATAATGTTGAACTTTTAACATATCAAATACTGCACAGTTTGTCTTGTTCACAAGTCATATTGATTTTGCGAAAAGAAGTTCGCAGAATGTAAGAATATTTAATAATACTTCATGTAACGATTTACAATGGCATAGGAATATATACATTTTATATTACCCTTATGAATTTGACTGATTACTAAACAATCACGAAATAAACCCGTTTCCAGCTTAGCTAAATTAAACTATATGTTGTATTTATTATTAAATAATAAATTTTAATGCATACATACTATATACATAACAATTGTTGAAATATCTCACAATAGAATTGAATATTAAATACATATAACATTAAATATTTGGCTGAGCTATTCAGATTATCATTATCTGCGTAATATTATACTACACAATTAATAAAATAAATACATTTATAGGAATTTTTAACTAATGTTTTATTTGAACACACAATCTCCATCATTGTTTGAATGTGTATTATATGTATGTCTAATACAAGCACAAACACATATAATAACAAAAGGATATAAAAGGCACACCACCAATATTTTAAGGGTAAACTTTCAAAGTTGAATCATGTTGTTTGCAAAAACCTTGGACCATAAAACATTTCGCTCGTAGCGGTGGAGAAAGCTAGTTTGTTGTTACAAGTTGGCGCACAAACCCTCTTCCTTTTATATGTGTATTTGTATAAAACTAACACCGTTCCACTTACGTACTATACGTGCGAGAAAAAGGAGGTGGCTTGCCCAAAGTGGGTTGTGTTTCTCAAATTAACTGCCGGGCCAAAGTGATCATCCAACGAAAGTGGGTGGTTTGGGAGGGTTTACAGCCGGGAATAAACGATTGCCAGTGTTTTTTCCTACTCTCTTTTGCTATGGTTAACCCTTAAGTGGAGTAGTGGATTTTAGTTAGGTCCTACGGATCCACCTCTATGTTCCTAATGCTACCGTAGTAAAGAATTGAAAGATTTTAATTAAAAAACTAATAAAATATATCAAATGGACTCCTTGAAAATTGTACACGAATATTTCATGATTTTTATTTAACTCTCTAGTTGTTCTAAATATGAATTATTTGTGAAGCACACTAATGATGACTCGTGACTTATGTGTGGACACATTCTGTAATGAATAATATGTTTTTGTCAAAAGCAATACATTCTAACTCTCATGCATGTGTAACATTAGATATTTTTAAAGAAAATATTATTTTTTTTAGAATAAGTTTTTATTTAAATACATGTACGTATATTGATACTAATAGTCTTATGTATGTTTTATGTATTGCAGTAATACTTGAGAGTTGCTAAATGTCCGTCTGCTGTTTAAACTCAAAACTAATTTAAACGAATTAACCCAACCTAATTTGACCTAATAAAAGTTTCAAAACAATAGTTTGTCTTAGAACTTTTTTTTAGGTCAAGTTGGGTTTTGGTAATTTGTTTAGGTTAGGTTTGGGTTTTAACAGTTAATGGACGTTTTGCAACTATTGCATTGAATGTGTATTTTTCAGTAAAGTTATATTTTCTCATAACTATTATATAATAACTAGGGCAATTGAAATTATTTTTTCTCTAATCAATGTGTCACCTTAGAACTATTATTCGAAACAAAATTTTGTGGCGTTCACAACTGTCTTTTGAGAACCACTATTTACATCACTCTTTTCATGTTTCAAACCTACCGAATGACAGTTTAGAGTAGTATTTAATTTCATTAGCACCCGTCAGATAAATTATATTTACAACTGTAAAAATATATATCTGCCGGTAAAACTGTATTATGATATGATTTCACTAAAATGTCAGTGAAAATATATTTAACGTATATATTATATATATGCAGGCCTGTCGAAAGGGGGAAGGAGAGAGGAGAAAAAATTCTCGGGGTCCGTTCTCCTTGAGGGGCCCAAATCTGAAAAATCATAGCAAGAATATATTTATAAAAAAAATCGACCTCATATAATGAATCTGAACTAAACTATGTACCTATATACTGATGTATTTCAGGTAAAGTTCCTTTAGCCTTTTTTATACATATTATACAATACACTGCCTTCAAAAGCATCCACTTTAAATGTGGTATTTTCACAATAAACATTATTATTTGAAGGGACAGGTTGTAATTTTTTGACGCGGCTTCGTTTGTGCTTACATTTACCATAAAATACAGCGAATGTGTATTTTATGGTAAAGTGATATTTTCACCAGTAGATATATATTTCTACTAGCGAAAATATAATTTCTCATAGGCACTAATATGCTGCTCTAAAATGTCTATGAAAGTCAATTTTACAGCTGCAAAACGTCCATTTGCTGTTAAAACCCAAACCTAACCTAATGAAAGTTCAAAATTAATTATTATAACTTTTAGTAGATCAAGTTCAAAATACAAACTAAGCCAGAACATCTCTCAGATGAAAATAAGCGAAAGAATAAGTACAGACAAACGTCGCATCTCACATATTGCACCACAGTTTGTCTGCATTTTGATATTACACTATGTTTTAAAAAAGTGATAGCTGAATAGGAGAGCGCAGAAACAATTATCACTTCTCAGAAGGCAAAAATTCACGTCAAAAGCAATAAAATCGTGTCGGTGTCGTCGCAGTGAGAACGCTTGTTACCGAGCGTATCCACTGCGACGGCGCCAACACGATTTTATTGCTTTTGACGTGGATTTTTGACTTCTTCGAAAGGTTACTTGTTTTTTTCGCTCTCCTATTGGTCAAAATTTGGTTTAGATGTGCTTCATTCGATTCTCACTCATAATATTGTTATAAAAAGTTTTAATATAAAGACTTGATAATCGAGTGTTTTTACCGCAATGGCACGATTTTAATGCTTTTTACCTGGACTGGAAATTAACTATATGTCAACACTGAGCAGCAAAAAAAATACGATAAGCTATCAGCTAAATATTATGAGTAGATTTTTTCTTAACAATTTTAATACCTAATTAAAATATTTCGCACAAAATATGTCGGTGGTTAATTTATATATTTATTTGTAGCATAGAAAGGGTTGACTTGTACCTATTATTATTTATTTAAGAAATTATATTACGATTGTACAAAATATATAAATTGACATTTTTGTCATGATGTCTGGAATCATTGTTTTCCCAGGGCTTCGCTCTCGGCGGCCCTGTATATTATATATGTAGCCCTGTATATATAATATGTTTATACGCTATCTATACTTTACCCGAACCTAGACCAATTTTTTATTAATTTAAAAAAATACTCAGTTGCACTTCAAGACCCTGAAGAAATTATATATATTCCTAACTTTTTATTTACTCTTTGTCCCTTTTGGCCATACTAAATTTTGTTTGTAACAAGAAGGAAAAAATAAAACAAAATAGTTATTTATATTAGGAGTTATTTAAGAGGAATAGTTTAAAATTTAAAATATCTTTGTTGTTTAATGACGAAAAATTTTTTCACTATTTCTTAAGATATATATTTATAAATATATAATTCATATATTGACTTACTTGAACTAATCAGCTATTAGTTAATTAATAAAAGTTACTTACCTATTCGAAATACCGTGTTCCATTTTTAATACATATTTTCCGTGCAGTTAGGGTTAAACTGCAGAAAACTTTCTCAAGGACTCGGGGTCGAAATTGGTACGATTTGAATGAAAGCGAGTGGAAGTAGAGTGAGTGGTTAACGCTGTTGCGTTAATTTAAGTGGCCTAAGTTGCATCATAAAACCGTGTCGCCGAAAGTTTCGGAACTGCTGTGTCGGTTCCCATCGAGAGTTTTGGTTTCAGCTACCCTGTTAACAACTTCCAAAAAGAGACTTTACACCAACATAGGCGGTCTAGTACGTGATACCTGCAGTGACACTATGAATAATTATTTAGTTTGCGACGCAAACTTGGTCCGCTTGCCGGACGTGATCTCTTGTTCTGTTTGTCTTTTTGATTCACTCCTTTACTACACGCGTGTTGTGGCAAACAAGCGTTTCGCGTTGGGATGGGATTGCTTTTATTAATTAATATTGTTTATTAAATATTATCTTACGTTTTTATTTGTTCTCATATACATATTACTTTTCCATTGCTCATTATTTTATAATATATGAGAATCAACAATCAAGTCAAAACGTTCGCAAAAACATTAATAATTGGCAAATGGACGAGATATTCCTTATGTTGATTCAACAAATTACAGTATTTTTTTTATTTAAAATTCGAAATTACGTATATTTTTGTTGTAAAAAGCATGTAAAATTTAACTGGATTTATTATTTTAATTCGTTACATCGCATCAGTCAATTACTTGCTTCGAGTAGTACATTGTTCATCTAGATGACGCTCGTTACAAGTCGCCGCGCCGGGCAAACAGTCCATGCAGACAAATGACGGATAACCTCAGGCAAACAGAATGTAGTCCCCAGGCATGAATTTAGCCGACATTTGACGAGACTTCAGATCTACGAGTACTTACAACACGCCAACGCTCTCCCAGAGGACGAGAAGTTCAACCCTCGGGCAACTCGGGTGAATTATGTCGGATTTGGTCGGTGGACGCTAAGTGAGCCTTTAAGAGACGGCAATACGTCAATCACACAACACGTGAAAAATCAACGAGATGCCGACTAAAAGGGACGATGATATATTACGAGGGTCTTGAAAGTTTTATTAAGATACATCACGGTTAATTACATCATAGAATTACAGTTATGATAACGCTAACAAAATCGTATTAGCTTAGCAAAGTAAATATATAAGCAAATTTTAGGCTAGGGTTCGTTTAACATACCTAAATTTACCGTGCCTAGGAAAAAATAAATAACATATTTGTAATTAGTTCTTTCTTTAGCAAGTTTAATATTTGTAAAATAATGCACGCTACAATTAGCCATAAAAATGATTAAACCTTTATAACAAAAAAACTACTTTAGAAACAATTTTATAAATTATCGTTTTTAATACCATTATGGTTTTTCACTTTTTTAACAGAGTGACAAATTACTTTTTGCCATAGCACTAAAATTAATATTTTAACGAGAAATTCTTGAATTTTATCCTGTTTTCGTGCTTATTTTTCATGTTATAACCTTTAACGATATCGGTATTTAGCACGAGCTAAAAATAATTTAGCTGGTACAATTTAAATACATGGCTTTAACGAAGTTACAAAATAAGTGTTAAAAAATATTAAATTTAATACCTAATATGTTTGATATAAATAGTATATTATAATTTATTTATTTCAACTAAAATCTTAATGGATTATGATTTTCATCTAATTCTTTCCATACAAAATTAAATAATTAGTGGTTCGAGTTTTTATTAAAAAAAATCTTTCTGTATATCCTTGTATATTATACTAATAGGTTTATATAAATGTCACGCCATCACGAATTATCATTTAAAATCGATGCCGATAAATAATAGGATAGTCACACATGTGGTGTTCATATTCTGAAGTCTTATTTTATGCCTAATATTTGACATTTTGCAAAAGCCGACAAAGATTTTTTCCATTTTGCGTAGATGGAATATGTATGACCGAAAATTTTTCGTTGGTATTGTATTTGATGAATGTGTACACCAATTTTTATAATTAGCAGTAGAGTAGTTTTAGTAATGTAACAATTTCAAAATTGCGTTTATTTTTCACTATTTTTTTTACGCAAAAGTGCGGCACATTAAGTGTTTCTTAATAAACTTGTATACTTTTGAACATCATTTCCCTTCTAGTGCTTATTTAATTATTTTTATTCCTAAATTATTCTGACATAATTGTTTACATTTATTTTTCATACTGAGTAATTAAAAAAATTGTTTTAATAAATCCTAATCTAATTAAAATAATGAGACTAATATATCTATACATGTACGAGTATTTTATATGTACATACATATTCTCTTCCAATTACACATATTAAGTCTGTTTAAAAAACATACATCATCGCTTTGTTACGTAATAAATGTAACTTTTTTAATCTTTTCCTTTCTTGTTAAAAAAAGATTCTTCATATTTTGTAATATGTTTAAGAAATACTTTAACTCTATATATGATTCATAATTAATGTTTCATATTATAATAAATATATAGAATTAAGTTATATAAATATCTATTTGTGTTATCTATTATATTTTACACCCATCGAGTATCACTTTTACATATTTTTATACCATATCTTGGGTGACGGTGGATCAGAAGCAATTCAAGTCTAATATTCGAATACTTCTTCCATTTTTCATTCAATATTCGAAAAGTTGAAAACTATGAATAACTGAGAAGCATATATACAACACATACTGATGATAACAAATATTTATCTTTAGAGGCCCAAGTAAACATTTTAATCGTTCTAGATATTTAGCTTAATATATTCTAATTTAAATTTAATTTATTGCTTCTTCTTATTATTTTTTTTTAACTAGCATTACGTATTCCATTAAAACGTATATTTATACAATTATTTATCGTAGTCGAGTAATCGTTTTATGTAAAAAAATCATGACTTATTATTTGTATATGTAAATTTACCTTGAAATTTATTGAAATTATATTAAAAATAATATTTCTCAATTATTTTATTAATAATTTGAGGAAAAACTTTTTTTTAAGCTCTATATTTTTTTTAATTTGCATGTAGCATGTTTGCGTAGCTACAGCGCTACAGTTGTAGTATAATATACATAGTCGTATCTGTCGCGTAAATATTTACCGAGTCGGGTCTCCTCAGCATGGTCGTCATACATTATTGTTGAAGTTTTCCCTACGTTAACCCACGGCGAAAAGGCGTCTCTGTCTTGGACCGTGGTAACCGGCACCGGAACAAGAAACAGAGTGAAGATTTAATAGGGGTCCTAACTCGGGGTCGGTTTATCGACCTCGAAGAAGAGACGCTGAGCATTTTTAATGCGCCATAACATAACTTGACGTGAGTGGCTGGAAAATTGTGCGGTTGGCTGGAAAATGCCGTAACGGATAACCACCGGCGGTAAATATGAAACGGCGCAGGTATAAATACAACCGATTGGTCGTGTGTTGCTTGGTGGAATAAACAGCATTAGGTTCTGGGATGTTTTACGGCGTCATGGCGTACAGGTTTAGACAAAATGATCTAGCTACCTCATTCACACACAAATTATATTTAAATAAACACAATTACCAAGTACATTATATACAATTAATATAGGTGTAAATGATTCATTAATACATAAACAATCAATCTCTGTCTTGATTTTATTAGGCTTCTCTGATTAATAGTTAAAACTATAAGGCAAAAATAATCTAAATAAAATCACAAACAAAACTAATTATAAATAACGCGTACCATAATTTTATTATTATTGGTATTTTAGTTAATTCAAAAAACGCATTTTTTAACTTAATTTTATTTTGAAAATATGATATTATGTGACAATGTTTGCAGCGGATATTTTTTATCTAGACTCTTCTAACACAGACAGATGTTTGGGTCTGGGAATCCACATATTGGCGACTTTTGAGAGTTGCGATCGCGTCCCTTATTCTTGATCGATGCGGCCGGAAAATCAGCGCTTTTGTCAATAAAAGTAATATTTTGTTAAAGTTTTTATTATATTATAATAATAATCATTAGGAAAGTCATGGTAAAAATAATTTCGACTAATTTAATAAATAGCATTTTTATCTGAAACGTGAGGGAAGTTTTTATTTTCGCGTAACATTAAGCTTATAAATATATTCTAGTTTACTATGTATATATTTAAAAGGTTACTATTAAATGTAGATTAAATGTCTCTGCCTACAGCGAAATGACGGTTGTAAATAGTAACCTTTAAAATATGTTATTTTGACCTCAAACCGAATATGCAAAGCCCACATAGCTATAAACATTTTTTTTGAGATATTAAAATTATTTAAATATGTGTTACACATCAAACATTCGCGGTTAACCAGCTAACGTCATAATCGACCCGTTATGTTTGATTGTATAACCCGATTTAACTGTTTGTTTAATTTTAAATAACACGCACGGGTACCTATAAAAAAGCTGTGGGTAGCGCAAACCCTACATATACCCTTTTATTATCCATTGTGAATATACATATATTTCCGTCTCGGTTATCACAAGCCCTACAGCAGTTCTTGGTGTGCAAATAAACGTGTCCATCAGCCGGGACTGGTCGGTTTTGATTCGTTTGTTGAATTTTCACCAAATTCCCTCCAGAGATGCAGGGCCGCACGTGTGTGGATGTCCAACCGACACTGTTAGCTTTCGGTCCGGTTACCTACTATATTTGTATTATATTTCATTGTGCCCTGGCTGATTGTTTTACCAGCGCAGAACTAACAGGGCCTTAATTAGTTTGCTACCAAAATAAATTTTCCGCATCGAGTCACACTCGCCAATATCAGCTGCGGTACTTGGACTGAACTTGACATTTGATTTAGTGCCCTTTTCGCTTTTTACCCCAGTGTGGAATTGCAGGGCCGGATTAAACAATCTGCAAGGGTTTGCATTCGAATTAAATTGAAACATAACCATAATTGCATTTTAATTTTTTTTTGTTGAAATTGTAGTATACATATAATGTAAAAAAAATATTTGCTCCATATAATTTAATTATAAACTTTTTGCTTAAAAGTATTGTGAAACGACTGATTTGTCCTATTTTATACTGAAGTTTTTTATGTATTGTATAGAATTTTTATATCATCGATGGATGGTTCCATAATTTTTCTACCTAAACCGATTACAATTAAAAAACTGTTTTTAAAATAGTTGTATCCGATGTTTCACAAAAACAGTTTTGAACAAAACAGTCCTTGTTAGTGTTTTATCTAGAGAATTAATTCTCGAAAAAAATGCCAAATAGAGGATACTCATTTCTCGAGATTTTGTTGAATTTTTGTAATTTTAATAAACCTTCTATTTTTGTTAAAAAAAAAAACGAATATTTTTAGAATGTATTTTTAGCTGAATTAGAAAAAGTAAGGTCGTGGCAGATAATAAAATGCATGCTTTCTTGGAATCTTTTGATGGAAGTCAGTATTTAAATGTCAATTTATTTTTTACGATTTTCTTAACTGCTCTCTAATTGATTTTATCTTTGCTTTGGAAATTAATTCTTTATTACCATAGACTTTATTACTAAGAACCACATTAATAATAAAAAAAAAATTCTCGTGGAAATCGGTAGATTACGAAAATATATGGGCTATTCTGTTTACCTGTCGGCGAACTTATATATATATAAATATTTAGATACTTATTATTTTTTATTTGCATCCGATGTATAAATGTTATAGTGAATGTGTATTTTTTGATAAAGTTATATTTTCACTTAAATTCCAAATACATTTTTACCAGTATATATATTTCTACCAGCAAAAATATAATTTACCTGATAGGCGCCAATATGCTGCTTTAAAATGACTATAAAGCGCAATTTGACAGTTGCGAAACGTCCATTTGCTGTTTAAACCCAAACCTAACCTAATGAAAGTTCTTAAACAAACTAAGCCAACTCATCTTTCAGGAAATAAGCGATAGAATAAGTACATACAGACATCGCATCTCACATATTTCTCCATAGTTTGTCTGCATTTTGATATTTAACTACGTTTTAAAAATATGATAGCTATCCTTACCGATATCACTATGGACTACTAATATAAAAGGGTTGATCAAAATATATTAAAACAGAATTTTGGTCAAAAGGAGACTGCAAAAAATAATTATCACTACTCAGAAGGCCCTAATTCGCGTCAAAAGCAATAAAATCGTGTCAGCAGTGGGAACGCTTGTTATCGAGCGTTCCCATTGCTATGTGTCCATAATGTCCCAATTACCAATATTCAACACTAGTTAATTATTAATTAGATGTGGTTGATGGCTGGCTGAATAAAACTCAAAACTGAAAAAAGTAATTTGCTGATATATAAAAATATAGGGAATAAAAAATAAAAAAATAAGTATTATGATAAAAAGAAATAGAATTTAATTTTTTGATTCATATATAAATATCCATCCTACGTTAACATTCTAAAATACGTATACATGCATTTACATTTTTAATGAAAAGCTGTTTTGAATATTGTAAAGCAGTGTCTTTATTATACTTTGATATTTCTTAATCTGCAAAAATGCTTGACAAATGTTTGAGTTTGAAAGAAAGTGAGTTAATATTTATATTAAATTGTATAAAGTAATAATATTGAAATATTTTTTAGTATTTATCTAACTAGAATTAATAATGAATAAACCCTTTTTAAAATGATTATTTCAATAAAATTAAAAATTATGTTTAATACATTAATACGTTAACCATTGATGGAAAAATAATTAAAAAATCTTAGGCGGGAATCAATAGGGTATATTAGAAAAATATCAATATTTATACTAATAGAAATATAAAAAAAAGTTACTTGAATTTAGGTATGTAACAAAGTAGTTAAACCATATTTTTAAAAATGCTTAAAATAAAATAATAAATATTTAATATTCTCAAGTGCTTTTCATTTTGAAACAAGATGCATTTAACTTTCATGCGATCAAGGTTGTAAAAATTCAACACCCATTTAATTAAATTAGTATGTATTATTTTGCATAATGCTAAATAGTTGATTTTCGCAGAATCAATTTCTATTTCAAAACAATGTTATTATTTTAGATAACACATTAAATGTAACGCATATTTATTTTATGCGTAAATTTTCATAATATTTCATATAAGTGTCACAGTTTTTGTAAGATGTACCATAAGATGATGATTTTACAATAAATTATGAATGAACTTTATCTCGCTCAAGTAGCATTTTGAAAAGCAAGTCTCTAAGTCTACTAACAAATTATTGTAACTATCCTTAGTGATTTTTAATATAATTTAAAAAATGAAATGCCACAGTAAATGCGACAAACTGTGCTATTTTTTAACATAAACTGCCAGACAATATTGAATAAAACGACATACTTAGATTGTATTTGATTTTCAGTATTACTCGTTTTAAGAAATATATTTTATTCACACGAAGCTCACTATTACTCGTTTTAAGAAATATATTTTATTCACGACGCAAAAAAGTATTTATAACATTATTGATAAATATTGTTTTTTAATAAACACAATTAACAATTAGTAATTAAGAAGCGAGACACAAGACTGAAATTAAAATTCTGTTAAACAGTAACATATATTTTAATAATTATAAATTGTTGCTACTACAGCTTACAATATTATTAGATGCTACTATGCATTAGCTGGCTCTAAATATATAATAATATCTATTTTATGAGCCTATCTTTATTTTCAAAATTACTCTATTGTTATAATAGCGACAATAATTTCCTAGAAATGAAAATGTATGAATACATTCCAAGTCATTCGATACCACTCATCATTATGACTCCTTTCATTCTAAATAGCACCTCCTGCTTAAATACATTGACATGTTTGACTTATTGTATATTAAAACATGCGCGCGCGTTCATTGAAAATACTATTCATGGCTTTGACAGCCATTGTTTCGGTTATATTGTTTGTGTGCTTTCGACATTCGACGCAAAACATATTAGCGAACTAATTTTAAGTACAATAAAGCATTATTTTTGTTATAGGTAAATATTTAAAATCAAACTAGCGAAAAGTATATATTGCGTACACTTTATGTGTAGTATTTGGCGAAGGTCCATCTCGTTATCGCACGAAAGCGAGTTTTCCCCAGGTGAGGTCCGAGATTGCTTCAGAGGTCTGAACAAAAAAAACCTGACATCGGCACAAATCTTTCCATTTTTTATACGCGCACATAAATATAAATCATGCTGGATTTGCTATATGTATATTTTTAATTCTTTGGAGCCGTCTAAATGATTTATCATCTGCCATAATGTCACACTGGCCCCTCATCCATCCTCGAGGCTTTTGCCGAGGGGCGGATGATAACTTTTCGCACACGCTCACTTGAAAAAGCGCCTCCTTATTCGAAAGTTAAATAATCATATAAAATCTCCTAATTCTCCGCCCGTCTGTCGTCTTTCTTAATCTTCCATGCCTAAGTAACTCCGAGAAGCGAATATTTATATTGAATTATATCCGTCCCACTTGCTACGCTCCGAGCATAAAACATTTAAGGGACACTCGTTGGGTACAACCAAGATAATTCATCAGATGTTACTAGGGATTCTGATTCACGGAGCTTTGAAACATTGGCATCGATACTCTCACTTTAATAAAACGCAAAACTCGTGCAAAATATATTTTATATAAGCCGTATTTTTTTTAAATTTTATATAGAAGCAATGTAGTTAAAGTGACCTGAAAATTGCGCTGTGTTACCCCATCAACTTTTTCATATTACTATAAACTTATTTGAAATTGGTACAATATGGGTGAAATATCATAAATAGTAATTTATTATATTTTTGACAGGTCGTCGCCATGTCTAACATAATCGCATGTTAAAAAAACAATATTCTAAAGCTTTTGAAATTTAGTTAAGCTACAAAAAAAAACACCACTGAAATATAATCTATTTAACGCTTGCTTTAAAATATCTGTTACTGAACCAAATACGTCGATTACTATAGTTAATAGACGTAATAATATAGATTTTTTAGCGAAATTTTCTGTAAAAGAATCATTTGTAAACAAATATTTTGTGCCAAATTAAATTATTATTATTATCACATCAAAAATTATTTTTTAAATTTATTAATAATATGCATAATATATTGTTTTATATTATAGTATTTGTATACTGCGCGCATTTCTTAAAATAAAACCGGGTATCTTTATCCAGTCTGCAATAAACAGGTTGAATTTCTGTGCTTTTCGAAAGTTGCCCCAAGATCCTCAGTAATGGAAAGTCTGTGTAAAACTTATCTGCCGAGATGGTATTCCACCGGTATCGAGGACCTTTAAAGTTGTGTGACATTTCTTGACACTGAATGGCAATCAATTATCGGAAGGCAAATTTCATATATCAGAAGTTATTACTCTGATGAAAATGTTTGTAGTTAACTACTCTTTATTTCTAGTCCCTATGATATTTTCTACCGCTTTTCAACCATCTTACATATAGTATTCCAAATAGATTTTATTTTTATCAATATAGAAATATTTAGGCAGCCGGTCAAAAAAGCGTGCGTCAAATGAGCGCCGTCATATAAGCGTTGCATTATAAGCGCTGCGTCATAAGAGCGTTTAACAAAATAGCGCTATCACAAAATAGCGTACGTCAAATGCGCAGAGTCATATGAGCCATTAAAAAAAGAGAGCACGTCATAAGAGCGCAAAAACAACTTGATATATATCAAGTAATGAATATTTTAGGAATTATGTATACGAAATTATGTATATAAGTAATTGTGAGAAATTTACTAAGAATTAAAATTCACGAGATATAGGCGGTAAAATTAGTATTTTATGTGCCAGAGCGCAATGATGATTAAATTGATTAGACAATAAAAATATTATTATTTATTAATTTTTACGTACATACGAAAGTATAGCTCCCCATCCCCGTACATGCGATATATGCATATCAGTGTCGTGCGATAACTTTGAAACAGGGCATGCGGTTAGGGGGAATAGGAACAAAAACTATATTTTTAAATTTATTACAATCTAGGTGAAACTCGTAAAATAGAGGGAATAGGAATAAACACTATATTTTTAAATTTATTACAATTTAAGTGAAGCTCGTAAAAAGTACGAATGCTCTCAACCTCACATATACGCTACTATACAAATAAAAAAAATTAGTAAAGAAAATCGTATCGGTGATTTCTTCAGTACTTAATTTAAAGCAAATGTCGAATTAAATAATAAGAAAGTTACTGCAACCAGATATATTATTTCCAAATTTTTTGACGTGATTTGCTTTTTATCTAAACAAGAACTTTCTTTTCGAAGACACTCTGAAAATAATAATACCGTAAATGAAGGCAACTATGTTGAATTATTGTATTTTCTAAGCAAATCAGACACATTATTAAAAAAAGTGAGAATAGATTGTCAGCTCTTGCATTAATATCAATCGAAAAAAAAACATTTAGACAAATTAAAGAAAGACAATATACTGATTATATAATGCGGTTATTGCTGACTTTTGTAAAAAGGAGCGTCGAATAAAATTAATTTTCAATAAAAATAAATACATAATATGTTTATAAAATAAAGAAAATAAATTTCAAAATATAGTTTTGTTCAGCCTAACCCCCATATTATCAATATGTAATAAAAGTATATATTTTTCACTAGTTTAAACGAAAGAACGTCATTTGAAAATGTCGTAAATTTGGCACATATAAATTAGATTTAAATAATATAAAACTTGAAATCATCGACATTATACTTTTAGAAGGTCAACAAGTCAACAACAATGGTGACCTTCGTGTCACTCTCGCATTAAAATAAATCGAACGAGAGATACATATTTAAAAATAAACAAACAACTTGCATTAAAATAATTCGAATTAGAGATAAATATTTTAAAAATAGACAAAGAGGTGAATGACATTTGTTATTTTTAATGAAGCATAACCTTGAATTGTCTGGATGCATCTAGAAATATTTTAAAACAATACCAGTAGCTATGCGACCACGGTCGTAAACGGCCGAATAAATTCTTTTGTTACATTTTTCTCGAATAAGTGTTCTCGTTCATATTTTTTATAATAATATCCGTTTCGATGTTTTTAATTATAAAGTGATAGTGTAATTTAGTGTATGTGTTAGAATTAAGCAGTGTATAATTCAAATTAGTGTTGTTACTATGCAAGGCACCGTTGCACCAGTGTTTTTCCATGGCGTGCAACCGCGCGATGCGACGCGTCCTTTCCCCAGCCGGCCTCGCGGGGGAAGGGACGCCGATTGACGCCGAAAGCGCGATATTTACAATTCTAGCCATCATGCGGTTGACAAGGTAATGTCTGGAATTTTCTGTGTCATATAGGTAACCCTTTGTACTAGTAACTCAACATCGTATTCCAAGCGTTGCACTCAAAACTTTCAATGCATTTATTGGCTTTGTGTTGAAGCTAATTTTGCCAATTTCAATTTATTAATGGTAAAAAAGCTTCTGGTAGACACAGTTAAGTAATATTGAATTCTAAACTTATGCAAATAAGTCAATAATCTTAAATTTACTAGTGTAAGTTTATTGTAAAATTTTTCATCGGAATATGGCCGAATCGAGCTGCGTTAAGACCGCATAACGCTTACTTGACAGTTTTAAGTTATTAATTATTCCTCTTAAACTGTTTTTTTCCTACGAAGGTATCTATATTTTTATGATATGTGATGAAACGGGATTATATGCTCTAATTGTGCATAATTGTTACTTAATATTGTGTCTGTTATGAAATAAAAGGATTAGAAAAAAGCTATTTCGCTCGCACTATTAAAATGATCGATTGACAACTATCGATCTGGGTATCGACATTTTTATCCATATAATTACGAATGACGATATAATAATGGATGTTTAAGAAAGTGACGATGAATTTGATATTAACTGTGTGATTATTACTGTGATAGTAATAGTAGTGGGAATTATATTTAACTACTGAGGGGCCGTATACCTGCCCTATTATACGCATTCATTTAAAGTCGAGTCGATAAATAATAATATTTTATTAATAATTTAAAAAAAATATTTTTAATTTATTATTTAATTAATAATATTAATATTTGTCAATTTAATGAAGCATTATAAAACAAACGTAATGATAAATTTTAAATCAGCGTTTCATTTTAGTACAAAATATATAAGTATATCGTACGTATGGGAGTGGGGAGCCATACTTTCGTATGTACGTAATAATTCATAAATAATAATGTTTTCATTGACAAATCATTTTAATCGTTAATACGCTCTGGCACATAAAATATTAATTTTACCGCCTATGTTTCGTGAATTTTTATTCCTTGTAAATTTTTCACAATTTACCTATATTTTGTGTACCTCATTCCTAAAATATATATTATTTAATTTTCTTCAAGTATTTTTGCGCTCTTATGATGTGCTTTCTTTTGTCAAACGCTCATATGACTGTCTGCGCATTTGACGCGCGCTATTTTGTTACAGCGTTACTTTGGTAAGCGCTTTTATGACGCAGCGCTTATAATGCAGCGCTCTTTTGACACACGCTCATTTGTTCGCGCTTATTTGTGACGTTGCCAAATATTTGCTTATTATGTTATAATATTTTTAGTTTCTAGTTGTAAGGGAGTTTAGCACAAAAAACGTAATGATTTATTACACAAGTGAAATAGAGAAATTTTAAAATATAGATTCGAATTAATTTATCGAATCAATTGCGAACGGATTCTATCGTCGGTTAATAGTTAAACATGGAGCTTATCTGAATGGCCGATCGCGGTTAAATAGTTTCGCCGGGCTATTGAGCTCCGGGCCATAAACGCCACTACATCTGTTCGACTACAACTAAAAAACCCACCACTATCTTTACCCCCAAGTTGTTGATTTACAACAAAGGCTTTTGACCTTCGCCGTAACTTCAATTTACAATAATTTGTAACAGCACTCATCATAGTATATTGATACAACCTAGATATAAACGTTTAAGTCGATATAATAATTGAAAAGGTATTATTAGCGAGTTTACGACGCCCCTGGTAACATATAAAAATGTTGATTTCAAAGTAAAGATTGTACGCAGTTTTATGCCCTTAATTTAAAATTTATAGTCCCCTTGAGCTTATCCAATCGTTTGCAGCATATCTTTATGTTGTTGTGATTGAAAAATAAATCTATTCTTTCAATAAAGGTGGCTCGATTTTAACTGAAAAAATGTGAAGTATCCATAATAATACCCTTCGCTTATGGCTGTTTTTATATTATTTGAATATCTATAATACACAAGCAAGCGTTTTTCAACTTACCTCTGATACAAATACTTCGATTTCTAGTAGGTTTATCATAAATCGATATTGATGAAAATAATTTACTTTCTTAATAAATTACAGATAATACATCGTATATTTTTGTCAGTAAATTAAATAGAAATAATTGATTTTAAGATGAACATATTGATTGAATTTTAAATATATTTTTAAAAAGTTATTAAGCCTCACAATTGAACATTTTTTTTATTATTGTACAACAATATTTTCAAGTAGATCATTAGTTTACCATTCTGAAGTAAAACTATTTTTCTTGCGCTCTAATTATTAGCGTGTTTTAAAATATATATCAGAATATACTCGGAAACTGTTTCCCAAGGGAAATTAATGCATACTAAGAAAGATTTTTTTATAGTAAGATTTAAAAATGTAAATGTAACCTTATAAATGCGATTAAAACGCAGCTTGAATATTAAAAACGCTTCTAAGCACAACCATGATATATATGTAGATTTTATCTGATATTTAAAAGTTCGCATTTAACCCAATAAATGCGAATAAAATACTAGCTGAATATTAATAACGGTTCGAAGCACAATCCAGAAATGTATTGCAATATAAATTAAATATGATATTAGATTTGTCACGGTATAATAATTTTCGGAAAGACCGAAGGGAAAAAGTGGAACGGCCGTACTTTACGACAATCGTGTTTCTATACAAGCGTGTTTGTAGGCTTGGCAAGGTAACCCGCCTCAAGAGGAGAGTGTAGGGACACGGGATAGTTCCCCCGGGACCATCTCCTAACTATATAAATCCTCGAGTCCCAGCAAGGGTACACGTGAAATGGAATTCCCAGACGAAACGGTATGAACAATATACTGCCGTCTCGGACGCACAGGAATTCTCGACTACGTAGATAAACTCAAATATACGTAGTAGGAATAGTAATCCCCGCCCTAAGCTCGATAGGGCTTATGCGCGGTGTTTTGGTAATTAATGTTGGGAATCCGCGGTTGACTGGGGATATTGATTCCCAATCCCATCGGATAAAACTTGGCGCAAAGCGTTTATCGCATTGAAAACTCTCAGCTTGGCAATAGATGCGTATCGTTGGATTTAGACGTCGGGGTTGGCTGGTTGGTTAGGGATAAGGGGGTGAAGATCTTAACCCATTAACCCGCGTCAGTTAACGATAACGGATGTTTACGCAGCCGGCAGCCACCGGGTTAAACGCCAGGAACGCACTGCTGAACATTATCAAAGCAACAACATCACTCAACTCATATCTAAATATACATTTAATACAATAAGATTCTATGTCCCTAAATTATGAAACATAAGGCAAGATTATTATGCAAAGTTGTGGGGTAGAAATTGTTTGAAAATGTGCTTACAGATGAATTCAAACTAAATATATACTAACTAAACTGTTGCTGAAAAATTATATTATTAGATCAATAAATTTTAAATGTCCGATTACATAAAATATTTGATATATTTATAAAAGAGGCAGTACAACTACGGTTTTTTTTATTTTAACGGTGCTCGTTATCTGGCTACAAAGAAGTAAAGATTAAATTCGCAAAAGGTTAGAAATGTCTTATTTTGTCTTGCAAAATGTAGTATATTGACTACAAAGAATGGTGCAAGGTCTATTAAATATGGTGTGAGATTCTAAGTACTACTCGTGTAGTTTTAGCAGCTTTATTTGTGTGATATGTTATCAAATGTTGCAAGAGGATTAGTATGTTTCTATTGACGAATCTCAGCTGCTATGTCAAATTGGTTATAGCTAGGTATTCTGGTTTCTCGATATTTTTAATTTCTCATTTTCACTTCTCGATTATCTCGAAAAATTTTGATAAATAAAAAAATATATGCAACATATTACTATATATCACTGCAGATATTTTTATAATATTGCTAAACAAACTTCAATATAATGAGGATTTGTTATAATGAACGCAAATAATCAAAGGACCTAAACGAATCAATTTATTTTCTTCGATTGATTACAAAACGTCGCGCTATGAAAATTCGGGCTTCCGTATTTATGTTAAAATCATAAAGAAAATTGTTTATTACAGCTATTACTACTTTAAAATTTTCATATTTTAAATAAGATAAAGACAAAAAACCTTTAGTTTAATAAAAAAAAAAAAGGTTCGCCGCAAATTATATGGTGTAATTTTGTGGAAAGCCCTCATACATTTTTGAAATCTGCTGATTCGCACGTGAAGCGATTTCTTTTAATATAATTGTAGGTGGCCTATTTATACAGGTTTATTATGGCCAAAACTTGGCGACACTTTGGTAACACTGGCGTGATGGATTCTCTCAACTGGCAAACTCCGACGGGCTCGCACGCCGCCGTTGCGGGCACGCGTCTTGTCTTTTTATTAACTATGTAAACAACTTCTAATTTCAATAAATATAATATTGCAGCGGCTCAATCTGCGTCTAATTGCCACTCGTCACGTCCCGTCGCCAAATTATTAATAATGTAGTTCTTAGACTACTAAATCAAATATAAGTACTTGTGAAAATCGTTTTTCGAAAAGTAGTTTTTTTCTATTCAATACTTTTCACGTCTATTAAAAGCTTTCAAGAGAGCATACATGTTTTTTAACATCTGGCACAGACATAATATCGCGAAAAAATGAATGCATCATTTATGAGTAATACTTCTAGCTGCTTGAAGTAAAAATAATGATCATTAGGAATATAGGCCTTTATATTCAAGTAAATGCATTGAATAGTTTTCTCAGTATCAATATTCAAGTTTAAGCTGTAATACTTTGATTTGGAAATTTAAAGAATTACACCGATTAGCTGGTAGCTTCTTCATATATAATATTGATAATTCAGTATGCAACTGACAAATTTTATTAAATCGAATTTTTTTAATATTATGATATATAAATTGCGTGACTGATAATTTTGCAGCATAGTATAAAAATACATCGATGAGTATAATATTTGAGGTATATTCAAAGAAACAAGTTAAATATAGAAGTGACGTTTTATTGTGTGTTAAACAATTGATGAACTTCATGAACAATATCAAGAAGTAGTTTAAACAATTTTTTTTAAATGTTAAAAAAACTGCAAAATATAATAGACGTTGAATTTAAGTAACCTTTTCTCGGGCTAAAATAAAATGCAAGGTATACTAAAATAAAATGCTTATAAAATAATTCCTGAACTATCCGAATATCTCTCGTAGATTAGAATATTTATGGAGAAAAATTTAGAACATTAAAAATAAGTTCAAACCTTGTAGTAATAATTGCGCCCTTATCTTTATTTATGTTTTAATGTGACGTTGCTGTAGGAGAATAATTATATCATTAGTAACGATACTGCCAATTTAAATGATTTTTTCTATCGCTATTTAAAAAAAAATGACCTTCATATTTTCTCAATGATAAAAATGTTAAAGTTTCGCATTCAGATTAAGTCTGAAGCAAAATTGTTCAAAAAAATCCCAAAAACAACATTTATTAAGGTCTCTATCTCATCGCATTAACTCGTTACGATTATGGCCCATTAAACGCCATCCAGCTTCTTCGTCTGAAGGCTTTGCCACCGTTATCGTTACGATACGACCGTTATCGCCGTCCACCGACGATTCAAATATAAATTTAATCAGAGAGCACACTTAAAAGTTTCTAGTCCAAAATTTATATTATGATGATCTAGTCCGCATCAACTAATAACGAGCCTCGTGCAAAATGCGAAACTCGCATCAGAACGTTAAACTTTCGCCGTTTAACGGCGGCGGCGCTATCGTTCTAAGACAAATTTAATTAGTCTCCGTAATAATAAGCCGCAATCGTAAAAGCAACGACGACACACAATGTCAACAAGAAATAGTATTAAATATACGACTATAATATATAAAGAAAGCTTTATTAAAGTCGTTATTACACGCTCGTTGAACGAAATAGCGTGATATGATAAAGCATTTTATTTTTTTCGTTGAATAAAATAATATAATAACTACAATATTTTAAACAAGCATTACTTATATTATATTAACTTATGAGAATATCAGCTTGAATTTATATGCAGGTATTAAATCATATTTTATGTGACCTAATATATTTATCTAAGTAAAATATGTGCAAGTAGCGGTTGTATGATTTAATAATGTATCTCAAAGGTTTCGACTGTCTTTATATTAAATATTCTTCCGTTGCTTTCATAAGAAGCAAATTGGCTTGCCTAATATTATAAATTCTTAATTTAGAAAGATAAAATCTGGATCAAGTATATTTTGTCTCTGAAAAGGAAAACGTTGAAATTTAATCAATGCTAGAAACGCAAAAGAAAATAAATTGAGTAAATAGACTTTAAATTATTTTTCGTTTTATTTTTATAATTGATTAAAATAGACTACGGTACATTGATATATTTTAGATTATTTTTAAGCTAAGTTTTTGTATTTTTTTTTTTTTTTAAATAAGTAGTTATATGAACAAAAATCATGTGTATCTTGACAGCTATATATTAATTTTACTTGAGAAAAGAATAGATAATGTTTATATTAAAACATATTAATTATCAAAATTTTAACTATAAAAAATCCTAGTTCAGAACTTTACAACATTGCGCTATTGAACTGGTGTTATAATTAACATTATATACCTAATATCATCCAAATTATATAAGTGTACTAATTATTTAATTTCAATCATACCCCATTCATAATGCCAATTAAACATTCCAACAAAAATCACATTTCAATTTGTATATTAATTTACCCCGAAGCCAAATCCGAAGCATTGTACCTTTTCAGCCGTTAATTAATACGTATCATAATTAATCAGAAGCGCAATTATTAACAAAATCGCATGACGAGCCCCGCCCAAGGGCTCAGAATTAATTGTCAATTACCGACGGAGTGTTGCCAGATAGACACATTTTTCCCGAGATTTTTTTTCCGCCAAAAGTGGTGCCAACCGAACAAAAACCCAACGTATCTAGCGAGCGATGCGCCCGCCCCGGCTGAAATTCAATTAAGCCGGATTTTATCTTACGTTTCGCTCCGTCCAGCCGGCCCTGGATCTCCATGGGTACGAAATCAATTTCTATCGCCAGCCGAGACCCGGCCAAATTGAATTCGATGACCTTCATTAACCATTAGACGCCATTTATGACGAATTTTTACGACACCGCACACAATGGCACTTAAGGCGACTTCGTTTTTTTTAGCTGTTGACAATGTGTCCTTAATAAGTTAAAATATAGAACATTAGATCAGCTTTAGTAGATTTAATTTAAAATTAATTTCATTAATAAAACACATATTTTAATAATATGAATCGTATAACGGCTGCACTTTATTGCCTATGTTCAGAACGCATACGGATGCGTGCTTATTTGCACACTTTATTCATGCGCCAGCGATTCCACTGAACAGCTCCAATGATTGACACAAATTACATACTGAAGTTAAAAACATGCATTTGTGTAATACGTACGTTCATGTTTTGAGATTTACTTAGTGTTTGGATTACATATATTTATTAAAATATACTTATTTTAGAATTTACATAACTCTCCATGGTTTTTCATATAGTTATAAAAAATTGACTTTTATATTTAAAAAAATTGATATATATTATATATTCACAGTTTCAAAAAAATGTGTTATTTGCGTTCTTGCTCGTAACAATTAAAAACAAGTTAATGATTTGGAAACTCATGATTTTAACTCATTATGCTCCATGTTCTGTGGGATAAGACCTCTTAAGTTTAGGTGTCGATTGGCGTATGAATTGCACCGTCGTCCCAAGCGCGCATTTGTGCACGCATTGCATTGCTGAACTCAGCTCATAATGACTTGCTGCCATTGCGGCTTAAAATCTATATTTAACAAAATAAGCGCATTATTTAATTAAAAGAAAATTAAATTATGTAAACAGCTATTTAAATCGGTACGCTTGCTCGGTGTGGAGTAACACCAGTAATTAATTTCGACGCATTCGATATAAATTGATTAAACATAAAGTCACTGGTTTTCTTATACACGTAATATGCTCATACATAAAAAATTAGAGCAACGTTGTTCCCCTAAATTTAATTGTGAACGCAATGTAATTTGTTTGTGCCGTTACTCTTCATTATATAATATATACTATTGTCATTCTATGATATACTAATGACAATTCAATTTTTTTATTATAAAATACTGACTTATAAATTAATACTGATGACAAAGCCGGTATAACTAATTTTTACGGGCTTAAACCAATTGCAATAAGTAAATAAAAATCACAAAACCTCAATAATTTTTTTTTAAATAAATATAAAATAAGATTTGCCCTTAGCTCTTAAAACAAAACAAGGGAAGGGTTATCTGCAAGCTTTTCGAATATCATTTGTATTATGTAAAAAATATAAAGACAATATTTTACAAAAATACTAAATTTTTATTGGAGTAAATGGAGGATATTTGCAAGATTATTCGCCCATCCAGTACAATATAAAATCTAAAGAAAAACTTTGTATTAGATGATCTCCGAGATAAGCGATTCAAAAATTACTAAAAGGCAATATCAATTAGCCGGCTGCGTTGAAAATCTTGGAGATTTTTAATCTTACGCCTAAGTTGCAAAGTTCTCCGGGCGGCCGGAAGGCGATTAGCAAAAAATGTCGCCAAATTATCCGGGTAAGGGCGCGTATGAGCTCAGTCCCGAGTGAATAATTAATTCCGAGCTGGGTTGAGAGTTCGGAAACGGAAGGCTTTCATAACCGTGGAAATTTCATTATCCCCGCCAGAAAGTCAATTTTCCCACGACCGAGTGAAAGCCCGCAAAGACATTTTTATTTGTCTTTTGATTTAACACTTTAGGCTTGAATTAATTACTAAACGAGGTATATTATTTAAACAAACAGTCTTTATATAAAACAAACTGTAAATAAACTACTACTTTCTCATCTCACTTTGTACATTGGCCTCTCGGTTAAATTTATTTATGATTTAACAACTAAAAAATATTGTATTTTAATTTCATTTTTTATATCAATTTCACTTTCAAATTATGGATATATGTATACTACTGACGTCTAATGAAATCCGCAAGCATTATTTAGTACAAATGGTTTGCCATATGTCGTTCACAGTTTTAACAATACATTTTTTTAGCGTACAATTTCAATTTTATATTTCCCGGGTTGAACATAAAAACTATGATGTCTCTCTCATATCTGTTGCTATTATATGGCAAGTTAATAAGATATGAGCGTAGTTTGGACCTGAATGGAATAATCCTTGACACTAAATAATAGTGTCGGCTAACAACTCGCTGAAAGCTCTAACGTATGCATATTACAACGTACATATACATGGTCAGGGGTGTTCAACTAACGAATGACGTGCGTCAAATATAGCTTTTTAAATGCGTCAAATAAAGCTGTTAATGTAAGCTAATGTAGATTTTGAGAAATGATAGGATTGAGATTTATGAAGATTGCTCGGTACATCACATAGTATGGTTTGCGAATGTTTCGCGCTGCTGCTGTCGGTTTTGTGGTTTGCTTCGTTACAACGCGCCTAATGAAGTCATGTCGTTATGCGTCGCACTTATGTATGTATATTATGTACTATGTGATATCAAAAATTAGCATCGCTCATTGAAGGTACGTAGCGTTGGGTTTGAATTAAATAAAAAATCGAGAGGTGCTCTATTTTATAATGTATACGTGACCTCGTTGCTTTTATGGGTCAAATGGGGTTTTGTAGCTTTTGTATTTTCCAGTGCTGCCGGAGATTACCGGTTAAGGCCTGGCCACAATTTAAAAAGTTTTGTATGAAATGTGTGCAAGCAAGTAATAAGTTTTTCTTTTCATTAAATACTTGGATAATTATTTTTATTGCTCTTTATAACATATTTATTTTGCTTTAATACAAATTTAATTTAAGAACAGTTTGAAATATTCTAAAATTATTTTATAAATATAAATAATCTTTATAGATTATCGTGAAATCGAGTGAAAGTGGATATTATCCGTGTTTTGACTGACCGTTTTATACAAAATCGTACAAAATAAACTTTCCCGTGTATAATACATCATTAGGCAAATTAGACTTTTTGAAATCAAGAAAAACGTCTTGCTTTGTCTTTTAGTTTAAAAACAACTATGAAGCGCTTATTGCTAATCAAATGCTCGTTGTCGGGAGAGTGATCTTTGAACAATTCCATATACACAACATTACAGACTTATGTTTAAATTTAATTGTGTTTTATTGGTAATTTTAATTCAAAGTTACAATTGCTTTTTACAATATATATATTATTAATATAATTAAAAATATAATAAAATTATTGCATAGCTGATAAGTATTACTATTATTATTTTTTATTGAATCATTCGCCGTAACCTGACAGGCGTAAGCCCAATCCGTTACAATGGAGTAAATCTGTACCAACTGAGTAAGTCAATCAGACATAATGATTGCCCACAAGTTCGTATTAACCACCAGAATGAAAGTCTGCGAATCGGTGACATCTATATTTTAAATTATAAATTATTATGTGCTATACGATTTATAATCAATAGATGTCACTGCAGCTGGGTCGGTTTTTTAATAAAAACGCATTTTTTATAAATAAAAATTCAAGTGCCGCTGCCGGGGCTCGAACCCGTTACTTCAGAGTTACTAGTCTAAGATATTACGGACTACGCTATTCCGTTATGTAATGTTAAAGAAGTTGTAGATAATATAAATATTCAAATGACAATAAAACTAGATGTATGCTAAAATAATTAACAAATTAATTACGTAGATAATATAAAATACTTGGGAGTTTTTTATTCTAATGCGTCATTTTTTTTATTCAGTAGTACATTTTCTAATATTTTTTCTTTGTCTTTTTGAGCATTTGTAATAATAAAATAATTAAAACTAGTCATAAAAATATTTGTTATTTTTTATTAATTGTCATAAATGATCCTAAAATAAATTGATAAAGTACGAACGTTATGCTTTACTTTATTACATATATGCTCTCATTAATTATTAAATTTTCATGAATCCTTCATTAGCCACTCTCGTAATGCCGTAGGTGTCAAAAATAATGGATTAAATGAAACCTTTCCATCATGTCAACACTTGAAATTTATTTTATTTTAACCCAAATATAAATGTTAAATATTTTATCGAGCTTATTTTTGGTTTGTTTTAAAATAAAAATCATTGGTATAGTTTGTTTGCTTACTTAACTTAATTAATAAAATGTTTTTACTCTCACATTTTTACACATTATACACATAATTTAATCAAAGGTAAATAAATTTTATTGAATAATATTATCTTCTATGTTATTTTTTTTTATAAAACTAAAAAATATATAATGTAGCTTCACTGGTATATATAATTTAAATTTTCTTTTTAAAAATGCTAATTCTAAATGTAAATTATTCATTATTTAATTATAAAATCTAGATTGAAAAACAACTGCACACTATTCTTATTTCAGATATTAAGGACGGAATAGCGTAGTCCGTAACGTCTCAGACTAGTAACTCTAATGTTACGAGTTCGAGCCCCGGCAGTGGCACTCGAATTTTTATTTATAAAAATGCGCTAATATTAAAAAAACCGCCCCAGCTGCAGTGACATTTATTGCTTATAAATTGTATAGCATAATAATTTATAATTAATAATATAAATGTCACCGAATTTTAGACTCTCAGTCTGGTGGTTAATACTTGCTTGTATGTATTCATTATGTCTGATTGACTTACTTAGTTGATACAGATTTGCCCGTTATAATGCATTGGGCTTACGCCTGTCAGGTTACAACATAAGATTTAATAAAACTAATAAAAAAATATCGAATTTTTAATAAAATCCTATATAGATAAAATAGTTCTAAGAATTAAAACTACTACATCTAAACAGTATCCTTTTCAATATAAAATTTCCATAATATATATTTCGATATACGATAACTCCAAAAGTCAATTATCGTAAAATGAAGCTTTTTCCTTACTTGAACTTAGCTGAAATTATAATATTCAGTCAATTTATTTTCTAGATTGAAAAATAATGGCAAACATTATAGTTTTTAGTTTACGTGTCAAACTTTCATGTAAATCCTACATAGGAAGAGCAATTCTAATAATTTAACTTCCACGTGTAAATTGTATCCTCTTCTATGTCATAACATAAATTTTAATTCTGAAAATAAGTTACTAATTTATTCATCAATAACAAGATCAGTATTTTTATATACTTTTTCGATCTCAGTAATAATCATAATTAGATGCTAATGCTAAATATAACTTGAAACTTATCAAATTATTAAAAAAAAACACGGTTTTTGCTTTTTCCGTAATTTTTTACTACATATGCTCACATGTTATACTCGTTTTTAAACAATTGCGCTACAATAAGCCATAAAATAGAATTTATAGAAAATTATCAAAGTTTGTATAATTCTAATCAATATAATAATTTTAGATTGTTTTTCTCTTCTGAAAATTATCCAGAGAGCCTTTTAGTTATTACTTGCGTCTAATAGTGATTAGTCTACGACTAATGTTTATTGATGATGTAAAATTTCTAACTAATTCCCATCGTTAGTTAAGCCTTCGAACTTATGTCGAATTGGAAACATCATACTAAATACTAACAAACACGCTTTCGTACTTTATCGTCGATTGAATTTTTCACCATTTTCACGAACGAACACACGCGTACCTACACTTATATGCGGCTTAACCTCGGCGAATACTTTCGTGACAATTAAAATTCCAAATAACGATAATGTGAAAGGGAAAAGTCATTTTTCGTTTTCGGATTAAATGAAGGGCATCGATCGTCATGCCGTATGGGAAGCTAACACGCACAAAGAACGTTTTGTTTGCCGTCAAATAAAAAAAAAACATAATATACCGTACGTACAATAATCCGATTTCAATAATTGCCGTTAAACGAACCGTTAATAACGATCTGCCGCTCGGTATCCCTTTTCGGCTCGAGATGGCTACGTTAACGACCTATTTCTCGACAAATTTGCGGAAGACGTCCTCTGCGAGAGAGAAAAAATCTCTCGCTAATTGTTTACTCGACAAATATTCGGTAAATATTCAAAGGGGGTGCCTTTCCTTTATTTGGTAGTATCATTCTCGACCCCTGATGCGAAAAAAGGAAAAGCAAATCAGGCGTGTGCAAGAATTACCGTCTTCTTGCGGATGTTGAGAGCCATCGAGATATTCTCATAAAAAAGCAGATTGAACGTTAAAAATATTGCTCGATGCGGTTGATACCTTTGGGACAGCGTTTGAGATTTTCCCTTCTTTCATCTACCCTGTTATCCCTTTGTTCGTGAAGCACGTGATTTTGAAAGGTATGCCTTTCAGCGGAATCCTAAGCCTCTCAGAGAATTGAGAGATGTTATTAAGTGTAATTATCTTGTCGATATCTAAACTATGCCAATAGAGCCGCAAATAAAAAATACTCTTATATATTTATTAAATAATATATTTTTAAATAAAAAAAGTATTTTATATATACATATATAAAATATATTTTTGTACATTTTAATGTCTTCTAATATTGTATCAATATATACAACATAAAGTACTTAAAAATAGCTCTATTTTTTTTCTACTCCAATTGATTTTTGAATAATGGTTTATAATTAAAGTAAACAAATCCAATAGCTTGACTGTTCAACTTATTATTCTACCTAAATGAGTATATGAATTGTTTAACTTTAAAAGCCCTTGAAACTTGGTATTATAATTAAAGTTATTTGCAAGGTTGATTTCTGGCTAAGTTTGATAAGATCAAATCCTATTTTAATTGTATAGCTCAAATATTATTATATATCTATAAATTAATTACAATGTATATCAAATATTTTCCATAGAGGTAAGATCGATTTATATGTAAAATCGCAAAAATATATTTCATCTAATATTAGGTCTCGATTTTAATATTTCATCGATCATATTTATGCAAAATTGCTCGTTTTTGTAGTGAATAATTAATTTGCTAAAAATTGTTTTTTGCGCTGTACATAATTTTATTTTTACTGTTAGGCAAGTAATTAATTACTCGGACTAATGCGCTGGTTTACGAACTAGCTTGACTATTAGTATAAATTTTATTGATAAAGGATTAAGTACTTGATTTTTTTAAGAACAAATAAATCTATTAAATATTAGCAATACTTTCAACAAATATATTTTAATAGTGCAAATTGTTGTACGGGTACATACATACATATATAGAGTTTTGAGTCCACGATCTACATTTTTCACAAACGAACCATTGCAATGGTGTTTTATGATGATGCATGCCCTCACATTGTCGGCGCATTAAACACCACTTTCTGTAATAAGTTTTCCAGGGTTCAAGAACGTGCCCCAAACCCTCGACCTCCCGTTCGGGGATAAACAGCAATAAAACCCTCCTGCAAACAGGGTGTATTTGCCGTCTCCTCGATTACGGCTGTGACAGTGGTTGGCAGTGTTTGAAAAAAGGCCATAATGCGAGTTCATAGAACTTTGAACGATCGAACGGCGGAAAATCCACCACCGGTCGGAAAGAAACAATTTTCGCGGAAAATTTTCCTTGGCGCGCGAATGTATAATTTGGTCGGTAAACGTCGAGCTTTGTATCGGCTGTGAAGTGGGTTTGGTTTTATGGTAAACGACTTCGATGCAATTTTATAGCTGTAGTAATAGTAAACACTTGGGCAAATTTTACTATTGCGCTGTTACTAATATTTGTTTTTTTTATAGATATAAGATTAAATTTTTTTATTCCACTTTTTAGTTTTATTATTTGCTCAAACAAGTAAATACCCAAACTCTTAAATAAATATTTACCAAATAGCTAAATTGCGCCTTCACATCTACAGCAAGTGCATTATTTCACTAAAATCTATTATATTATTATTTATCATTTAAGCTTTCTATTAATGAATATACTTTTTATACATTGTATGTAGATATTCCAGGACGTAATAATATATTGGCAAGGTGCTAAACTTATATCCCAATGTCGATTCCTGCAGCGGAATCAAAGTTTACCATTTAAAACTAGTCAAGTTATTTAAAAGTTGAAAAATCAACAGTGAGTGCATGAAAGTAGTATGGAAAATAGTTTATCCTGTAAGGTTGTATTTTTGAAGTCTGTTCCTATTCTTATCACATTTGAATATAAAAGTAGAGTATTTTATTATTTTTATGTACTGTATTTTATATGACAGCAATCTAGTCCAACTTCTTAGTTAGGTTTACATATAAGGTGCGTTCAAACATGTTTCATTAAGGTAATTGTAATATTTTTTTTATCTAATTACTTGTAACTCACAGATTTTTTTATTATTATAATTTAAAAATAGAAGCCAGGTAGGTAGGATATCAAAATAGATTAATATTATCCTTAGATGGCTGAAATATCAGCCCACCCAACCTCTGCAAAAAATCCCACTGGCTGATATTTCTGCGCAAATTAAAAAAAAAGAATTTAACGTGTTCGATTGTTTTTAATATATGCGTAACGTGTCAACATAAAAGAAATATATTTGATTTATTTTAGGCAAAACTAATGGTACATAGCAACTTTCTGACAGGAAAATTCCCAGCCATCATAATAGGGATGGCTGGCGAAGTGAAAGCAAAAGCAAATATTGAATACACGAAAATTGTATCTCCATTTAGACATATTTTTACCCAAATACTCAACGGAATATTATTGTTGTTGTAATAGATGATATAATTGAAATAAGTATTTTAAAATGTATTTACCGGTGTTTTTAAGTAAATTTTTTGTTTTCGTTTTAACAACTAAATATTCCTTTTCATTACCTCATAAAATTTTTTAATTTATTTTTATAACATAATTTAAAAGAAATGCAATTCAATGATTTTTCTCAAAAAAACAGTTTTTACAATTTTTGTTATTTTTTACATGAGTAGAAATAAATAAATATACAATTTAATATGCAATAATTAAAGTAAAAAAATATAAATAAATCACATCTTATTCACACAAATATCACAATCATCAATCATATAAATATGTATTTTTTTTTAAATATGTCGCATTCTGAACAAACTGATTTACAATTTTCTACACAGTACTTTCTTATAAGTTACGAATATTCGTAAGTGACAAAAAAATAATGAGTAATATATTTTATTAGAATAAATTTCCGAATGGTGCTTTGGTCCCTGGTATAAATATTTGAGAGCCATCCAGAAACGGTCGATCAAAGACGATATTGTCCTAGATTTATTGTTCAAAAAAAAATTCTAAAATATTTTTAATTAAAATATTAAATATATTGAAACAATAGTTTCCAAATTATTCAAGTGCTATGGTTTTGCTTATTGATAAAGTGGTGAATCATGTGAGCTGTACAATAAAATAATATAATAATTATAATGTCAATACTGGTAATACCGGTTTTTTTTTCTCTCGGTAATACCGGTATTATTTTATTTTTTTATTATTCCAATCTTTATTTGTGCCTAACAATTATATATTAAGTGACTGATGTCAGTGTAAAAGTATCAATTAAAAAGCTAAATTAACAATATTTGCACAGATTAAAAAGTTACCTTAACATACTGGCAAGTAATCTGCTAAAATACAATGGTATAACTAAACCTAGGCACTTAAGCGTGTAAACATATAAAACTAACAAATAGGTCAAATTAACATAAGCACTACCATGACCACTAACAAAAGTGCTATACTAAGATAGTATAATAAGGTAGAGATTAAATTATAATCTAGCCTTATAAAACGTACTATATTTTTTTGTTAACTCTTTTAATAAAGCTTCTAGGATACTTCATGCGTGCTATTTTACCCCTAAGTGGCTAGTTTCTGAGAGAAGGTAAAAATAATAAAATACATTTTAAAAGAATTGCTTATTGTCAAAAACGACAGTTTCTAAAAATTATACTGTTTCAAAAATTATGTTAAAAGAATGTGACTCCAACAGCTTTCTTTTAACATATTATATATTGTTAACTATCCTATGAGTCTTATTGATAAATGTAAATATTGCTTTCATATTATTCAAATAAATCGAATCTATCATTATTGGATCCGCCCACTGCTCTACTTTTTGTAATATACAAAGACTTTTCAAAATAAGGTACGACAACAATAATGACTTGTCTCCGTCAAAGAATAAGCAAAAATGTAATAACAGGCAAAAGTATGCATTTATTTTACGGTCATGCACAAAGCAATACCACTTGAAACAAGTGTTTTCTCGACTCTCCGCAGTTCACGTTAATTGTCAATGCGGACGCCAGACGTGAAAAGTCCTTCTTTGAACAAAATGCAAAGACGCCAAAACCGACGTCGGCGCCTCTTCCGGCCGAGAGACAATGGCCGACGATAAATTTAGCGTACACGAGAAGCTGCTCGCTTTTGAGTATTGTTCACTTGGAGATAAGATCGAGATTGTTTCAGCGGCTGAAATAAACATGAGCGGACTCAAGAAGCTGAAATATGTATATCTGATTTACACACGGCCGGCAGGAGCGCTGCTTATCTCTGAAAATATATGGACCGAGGGCGAAGCAAATTGCCCTATGCTGAAGTGTTAAATTAGTCACGTGGTGATTTTCAAACGCTTCAAGCCCATCACCAGCAAATTAAAATTATATTAGATCATTTATTAATCGAATAAATATATTATTATATCAAATATTGAAAATAATAATAAATGTGACAAAGTACATCTGTTTGTAAATGACCCCTATAATGTATTATATCAGACATTGCTCAAGAGTATTCTTCAATCGAAATGTTAACAATACTATATGTAATAAATATTATTAAAAAATCTGTTAGATAAAAATGCTAAACTATATAGTTATATATACAGAATTCAATTGTGTCCTTATACATAACATATAAAAATCCTCATTTTTATAACGTTATATAAAAATAAGTATTCAACTCAGAATATAATATGCATAAGTACACAAAATTAAATGTTCAAAATATCTAGCAATAAACGTGCGTATGATTAAACACAAACATAAATATTATATATTTATTATAAATATAGATACTACTTTTACATACTAAAAACTGTTTATATAATATTATAAATTATAAATGTAGCAATTTCTTTTTACATTATTTTAGTTGTGTAATCATAAACTATTCGCAAGACTTGATTTGAAATTTGTAAAATACCATTTTTTATTAACATAATATATAAATTACTTTGCCTTCTGTTGATATTAAAAATAAAGTAAACATACAATAATATTTATTTACATTTAGTAATGTAGACGTTATTTAATAACTTATACATTTGAAATGGACAATTTATTAAAATTTGTAATATCATCTTGTTTCATCAATAAAATATTGTTTATCAATATCGTTTCTGTACTTATTATTGCTCAAGTCTTTTGCTATGTTTTGATATAAAAAAATCTCTAAAATATACATTTCATTATTATGATTGTCACATTTCTTCGTTATTTTCTAATAAGGGTGTCGTTTATATACAATATTTTAATCACCTTTAATTATTCTCATAATTAATTATTCTCTGCCTTATCTAAAAACTCGTCAAATTATATGTTTCTTCTTCCCAATCTTTGCCTGTTAATTGATTTGCTATTCGTTCTACAGCTGTTTTTAGTTAGCACTTCAGTAATAATATATTTGAAAGTGATAGTGATTTATCTTATAACACTGTTTTAAGAGCTATTCTCAGATGTTTTTTTTTTCTTTTTTTAATTGAACATCAGTTCAATTAAAAAAAAAACATTATAATAAAATGAAAAGAACCGGGTACCCGTTACAATTACCCGGTTCTTGTTTTCTCGGGTACCCGGTTCCGGTTCTTACCCGGTTTGGAAGCACTACTTACGGCATTAAAAAAGCACCCATTTCAACGCATACTATCATGGTTTTAAATGTATATCTATGACAAGTGCTTTAACAACATTTTTTACTGGAGTTCCCTATATATTTAATTATAAATTTTAATTTACCATAGAATAATAAATCTTGAAGAATTTTCTTAAAATAGTTTTTAAAATTCTGGTAATAATAGCACATTTTATTTTCCTTTTTATATAATACTATGCACGATTTGTAAGATTTTATCGTTTTTTCTGCCTGACGTTTTTGATTGATATATAGATAAAGTTATTTATCATCGAAGTATTATGGTCCGAAATTTGCGATGCAACAAACTATTTCGTAGCTATTTCAAATTTAAAATGAAAGCATTAAACAATTTATCATGCAGCGTCGAGTGTTGTGGAAAATCTGAAATATTGCTTTAGAAATCGCTCGTGCATCACCACATAATGGCCGCAACCCGAGAATGCAACGAATGTGCTTGAAATGAAATTTACAACACGCAAAATCGAACCTGCTGGAAAGGAATTTAGGTTTCCTTTAATAATTTTAACCGATTCGTCCCTATGGATAAATCAACCCTAAAACGACATCGGGCGTAATTTACGATAATACATGTATTTATATTCGATTATGAATTATTAATACTGACCTTAATAACTCACATGATTTTTAAATTTAAATCATTTAAATTTTAATTTGGTATATTAGGCATACGTCAAGACTTTATAAAAATATTTTTATACGATAATCTTATTAATCAAACGAATTATTATTAGCCTGATGAGCAAATAAATATTTTAATTATTTTATTTCATTAAAGTCAGAGAGCAAATATAATTGACTTAATTTACAAAGACTGAATTAGAGCAATATCAGTAATCAAAATAATTGTGCAAATCACACCGTCCAAATTACGTTTAAATAGCTCAGTGAATATACAATAGTACATACAAATACACAGTCGTACTAATCACAGAGAGTATCTGCATTTAATTAACGCTTAAATTGCTGAGTAATTTGCGCTTTTTATCTCACAATGAGTTATTAGGACATTTAATTAAACAATTATTTATTTAACAAAATATAATAAAACATTTAATAGGGTGTTTTATATTTTTTCAACGTATATATTTTGAATTATTCTTTGCTTTTATTTTTATCTTAGCCTGGCTTACAATAATTTTTCACAAGTCACGATGCTGTGCTATGATATTTCAGTTTTCTTCAATTTGTACAGATCGTCGTTGACTTATAATAGGCATATAGCATATGAAGCATATGTTTGTCTTAAAATTAAATTTTAGATGCGACGCTCCAACCACTGAAACATTTGTGTAGCGATAATAATTCGCCCCTGCAAGATGTCGGTGAATTACGCTGACAAATAGGCGACAGACGTATCTTCCCGTTTCCGGGGTCGGCACCGGAAGCGGTTCTATGCGCCAACTGCTGCCAACTGCAGCGAACAAACTAATCTCGCGGCGGCCATTCGACCCGCTTCTGTGAAGAGTCTTCTTTCATACACTGTGTTGCAATCTGTCTTTGCAATTTTGCCTTCCAGAGAACTTAATACTCTTACTTTTAAGTCGCTGCAGAAGCTCTCCATCTCTTCCCTGTACGACCATAAGTTCATGTCGATAATGAGAAGTTGTACCCTTGTTTTGGTAATGAAACGATCGCAGGTTTAAATTATATAAATAAAATACTTTATGCTCTATAACATATTATTTAGTTTTAAAAAATAATGAACATTACATTTCAATTCTAAAAATATGAATTATTTTGTACAAAAGGAATTTGTTATTTGTTTTATTAATTAGTCAGCCTTCTTGGTTTCAAAAGTTTCATGCAAGTACAACAAAACAAATTCGATCAATTTTCGATAAAAGTTTGTTTAAAAGTATATGTAAAAATAAAATGGTCTTTTATATACATATGTATTTACTTCACAAATCAAAATGTAAAATAAATTTTTGGTAAGTCAAATACGTACAAAATATAAAAAAAATCGTTCTTAAATGTGTTTACTGTATTTTTTTTTCTTTAAAAATTAATATATAATATACAATAACATCATTTACTGCTTTTGCAAAAAATTTTCGATCATATTTATATATGAAATCTTGGTTAAAAATTGCTTCTGTTGCTTATTTTCTTGTTATTATTCTGAAAGAAAAGTATTTTTTTAGATTAAGATTCAGTTCTTTGGACATTTTGACTAGTTTGCTAATAACATAATCTACTTTTTCAATCAGCCTATCTTATACCAAGTAGAGAGTGGCTTGATATTGATTCATTTTAAGCATTACCTATATTTTGAACAGCTTTTTAAATGTCATACTCTTTCCAAATTTGTATTAATTAAAAATTCGTCGTTCTATTCATCAATAGTTTTAACTGCTTACATAAATGTAGTTCGTATGTATAACTTTTTAAATATATGTACTGCACCTTGATCCATTGATTACATAATGAAGTGTGTACTTAGACGAAGGAACAGTATTTTTTTTTTTCATTATGATCACATAGCGGAAGACCTGTTTTATTATCAAATAACCATGAAAGTTATTACAAAATATATTTGCCAATATTTAAAAAGCTCTTCGATTTGATTTATAAATAGTAATTTTCTAGAATTGTCCTTTAAAATCCCTGGATTTTAGATGTAGTAAATTAAAAATGGTTTGATTTTACAATTCCTAACAGCATTTCCATCAATTGTAATCTTTAGATACTATTTGGAATAAGTATGACTGATCTGATATTTTTTCTTTTAATCTTTTATTATCCAAGTCCTACTATAGTGTTATATTAAAGACTCACGTACTATTTTATAGAATAAAAAAATATTTTTGATCTAAGTAAGTACATTGCAAAGACATAATTTTTTATACTCGATTATAATCCTATTATTATTTAACTTAAACTTTCAATATTCCATTTACGAATAAATACATTTTATTAAAATCGTAAACTACTCAGAAAGCACAAACTATGTGAGTTACTTAATACTTCAGTATACTTGATTTTTTAGTGATTATTAAATAATATTAAAATAAAATAAATTTTAATCTAAGAATTATGTTATTATAAAAAATAGTAACATGAGTATTAAATATATTTATTTATGCATAGTGCTTTACTGTCGAATTGTATTTTCATCGGATGCAATATAGACGATAATTATGTTTAAAAGTGTTGCGTTACCGATACATGTATGTACTTTTTTCTAAAAAAAAGTTTCGTAAGACGTGTCCGTTTTACTGACATTGTTCAATGTGACAGTTATTGGACAAAATCCTATCCTACGCATTCTGCGTTTTTATTTGTCGTTGAAAGCTGACGCGATACTTACCGTAATTAGGAAGAATGTAAGTATACGAATATGTGGGTGTCTTGCATACATTTTTTCGAGTTTCGACATGCATTTTATCATATATAATTTAATTAAATAAATACTGTTGAAAAGCAATTATTTTATCAGAAGTCATAGTAGTGTATTATTAAGGAACTTGTATTGTATTTGTTGAAACATTTATCTAGATAATTAAAAATATTAAATGAAAGACCTGATAAAATTAAATTAAATAAAAATACTGATTCTAGTTATATATGAACTAATGGAATGCTTAAATTTAATAAGAATCCGCCTAATTTATTATTGTATATTATTTAATTATAAATAAAGATATACTATCAATATAAAATGTATTTAACCACATTTTTCAGTTAAGATTATATGTAAAATTTACGCTAATAACGATATTTTTCGCAGAAATAAAATATTCTGTATGATGTATGATTATGTACATATATTGTTCTGTAATCTTTTTTACTGATAATATGATAATATAATGCTTAAAACGAATCAATAATGATACTTTTGCATTGGTAAATACGCAAAATAATATTTAAAAAAAAATTGCATTCATTGTACATATCTCATTAATTAAAAACATATTTTTTGGTTAATTATCAAGTAGTAAATATGTTCAAAAATTTATTTAGTGTAATAATTACTACAAAAGTTGATGTTCTAATATATTTATTTTTATAATTAATTTTTCAAAAATACGTGTATTTACTACAAAACATTGTACTTACAATTATTTTTAAGATAAGTATAGGTTATTGATTATAATTTTAGAAAAAGTTATCTTTTCGTTTTGAAAATCGCTAAAATTATCAGTTAGTAATTAAAAATAATAATTTGTGTAACTGACAACTACATATTAAATATTTTTTGTAAATAGTTTTCTGCTGACAATTATTATTGTGAATTGTATAATTTGCTGAAATTAAACTTAAACACTTTTTAACCACAAATATTACTAAGATGGTGTTTGTAAAATATGTTAATTTTCGTGTATAATAAAAAAACATACATGGTTCCAAAAACTAAGCGTATAAATTAATATAAAAATATTCATACAATATAAACACTCATAAATTATAATATTGCATCCTTGTGACAAATAAATATAGCTTTGTTTAATCTCATAATATTTACAAGTTTATTGTAACCATAAAATTATATAATTTATTTTAACATAAAAATTACTATATACAATAAAAAAAATAGGAGTAATAATATATTTCTTAATTTGTAATACGTAAAATTGTTTTTTCTATTTAACTAACAACTAAAGGTTTATAATTATGTTACTGTCATAGTAACAATGTAAATATATTTATATATAAATATCGTTAAACAGTGTTATTATTTAGTGCTTTGATATTATTTTCACCGCATTCCAAGAAGGTTGAATGGTTAATAGCAAAAGTACATAAGGTTAGTTTTACTTTATAACAAACATCTTACCCTATTTATAAATATCTCTATTTAATATAAATGTTCGTGTTTACTTGTTATAATGAAATTAAGTAATGGGAGCATCTAACCCAACTAAACATAATATCTTTATGTTTCTTATTTTATTAATGATAACAATCTTTAAGCTTCACTGAAATAAAAAATTCAAGATTTTTTACAAACATTTTGTATGTAGATCCATAGATTAACATTAATTGTTCCAAGCCAACTTGGCTGACAATTAGACGTCCTTTATTGGCCAATTCCAGCACCGTGT
Source organism: Plectrocnemia conspersa (assembly GCF_051122295.1). Taxonomy (NCBI): domain Eukaryota; kingdom Metazoa; phylum Arthropoda; class Insecta; order Trichoptera; family Polycentropodidae; genus Plectrocnemia; species Plectrocnemia conspersa. The sequence continues at coordinate 14,432,301 of NW_028277176.1, forward strand.
TCAGAAGTGACAAAGAGAAATGTGTCCTCTTGCAATTTCCACGCGAACCAATATTCGCACACAAACTTACACAGAGCACACAGTGAAAATCGGGTCAGATTAAAAAATAAAAAAATCTTTCACAAAAAAATAGAAAAACGATGGTACCTAAGCTAGGCGACTTAAAATCCCCGCAAATATATAATATACACATACATCAAGCGCGCTGCGTTTTTTGTGTTGACCATATACGAAAATGAAGAATTAGGACCATTTGTAAGGGCAAAACCTCGGCTAGTATATTTTGTATTTTTCGTATGACGTATTGTACGTTATATCTGTACGAAGAACGAGTGGTCGGACGCTTTCGTCAATCGTAAATCATAACCCATTAAAGGAACGAACAACAAAGCATGCTCGCAGTACTCTACTATATTATGGTATGTGCAGTCACACAACGAGACGTTATCAATCTTCCCGAGACCACTTGGACTATTAAGCTTTCATAGAATACAATATGGGATGGCAAAGAAATGAAAGTGTATCGTTAGGTTGTACATTTTTTTAGTCTTGCTAATACCTTGTTTAATGTCGCTATGATAAAGTACTTACAAAATGTGAAAAGCAGTCCAGGAAATCAAATAATATACACATAAGTTTAAATCAAGGATTATCAAACTTTTTAAGAAGCAATCATGGCAAGATTATTTTTTAGAGTGAATATAATGTTATAATCCACTTATATAGAACATTCCTTCATTTTTTTAATAACCATTGATTTAATAATATTAACTTAACAATATCAATAATTAACTTATAACAGATGCTTCGCTTAGTAAAACTAGTTTTGTTTTAAATCAGACCTTAGGGCTGCAGCATTTCGATGATGATTAAGCTGTTTGAGGTCGGTCAAAGAGAATATTAATCTCTGTCGATCGACCATTTGTAAATTTGCTTATAAGTATGGATCCAAAATCAGATGTAGCTCGCAATCTCAGAATTAAAGCAGAATTATACGTCATATTTTGTGAACCCTAGATTGAGCGATGCTTACAATTTGTTAGCGGCAGAGAACATAGAAATCAGAATATCTATAAAGTAAAATTTTAACAATAATTTTAGTCGTAATTATGTTTCCAAAGCAGGTAAACGATTAACATTCTGAATTTTATAATAATCTTACAATTTCGACTCTTCCGCAAGGTTGAAAATTTTATATTCCAAATTTAATAGTAAATTAATTTGTGACATATCAAATACAAGATTGAGTTTATTTTTTAATCTTACTATTTAACCTTAAAACTCTACATATTTAACATATGTATGCACTAAATATTATTATTATTTAGCTTATATTTATTTAAATGTATTTTAATAAATTAAACATGAAAAAAATAGTATTAAATTAACATTTACTTTCTTTATACTTAAATTGGAATGAGCTTATTCGAAGATATTCCATTCCGGTCCTTGATTACATTTTAGAGGTTTCGCTACTCGAAGGTTAAGCGTGAGAATCTTGGTTTAGATTAGTTTTATTTAAATATACCCATAAAAGACATTGATTTTGAATTGCACAGATTCCGTTGTTTAAAGATTATGTCTACATAAATATGTATAGATAGGATCATATATTATATGGCAATATTTTTAGGAACGTTAATATAAAAAAAAACCCAAAAAAAATTTTATGCATTTTTTTTGCTTGATAATAAAAATTCAGACCGTTTAAATATGTGGTTAATTCTACAGAAGTTCTAAAATTACTAAAAAATAATAAATTTCATAACATAAAATATACTATAAATCATTTACATACATATGGCTTGGCCCAAATAATAATGTAGCACCCAAATAAATGTGCTATATCCGAAAACTTTTGAAAATATAAATAAAAAACTGATCAAAGTTGTTTAAAGTGTTTATTTTAAGCTTATTTTTAATATTTAATAGACTCACGCCTAGCTATAATTATAGCTGCAACCTTTTTTGTCATATTGACAACTTTAGACTTGCAGGTGAACGGAGACAATTTTCTCCATTCCATCTGAAACTTTACTGGCAGCTCAATTTTGAATTTGCAATTGTGTGGAGCAACATTTCAACCATAAATGGTCTACAGGATTTAGGTCTGGTGACTGTGCAGGCTATTCTAAAAGCATCAAACCAACCCCTGCTTTTTCGCGAAGTATGGCACAAAGCATTGTCTTGCTGGAATCATATGATAGCGTGAACTGTGCATGAAAATATTTTTCTGTATGAATCCATTAAAGTAAATTCCAACATTAAAATATAAATGTCACTATTCACACTACCCCCGAAAGTGTATTGGTTTCGTACTCCTGCTGCTGTCATGCAACTCCAAATTATACCACTTCCGCCACAATATTTGACTTTGGATACTACGCAATCAGCTTTATATTCTTCTTCGACTCTTCAACGTACGTATACCACATCAAGGGTCGCAAAAACTCAAAAGAAGTATGGTTATTTTAAAAAATTATTGCTCTGGAAATTTTGGAATCAATTAGGTTTTATTTTTTTTAATATTAACTAATATTAGTTTAAAATTACCTCAAAGTTGGATTCATCGGACCAAATGTCCCAATCTTCATATGTCTGATCTCGGTGTTTTTGGGCCCACTCTAACCTTCGAGTTTTATTTATTTCTGAAAACCGTGGTTTGTGTCGGGCTTCACAACCTGTGAGTCACTCGTCGTTGAGCCTTCTTCTCACCGTCTTCAGCAGCCAGCTTTAAAGATCTTATTCGACAACTTTTAAGGGACTCTTCCTAGGCATTCGCCTTTCGGTTTCTTGCAGTTTTTCGCTTTGATTTGTAAGAACCATATTCGTAGAACCGTATCAAAGCATTTTTGACAGCGTGTCGTGCACAATTAATATGTATACTAATTTCCAACATATTCAGTCATCAATATGCAGTATGTGAAAGCAATAAAATTATATTTGGTATGTTAACTTCACTTAATTCGCGTTTTTTTAGTTGTTACATGCATAATAAATTATTCAATAAAAAAATGAAATGGAACAATGGTCACTTAAGAATAATTAGACCTGCAATCCCTTTTTACAACTCAAGTGCGCAATTAAAAACGGCAAATTTCTTTATATAGTTCTCAGAATTACGTTTAAAACTACCTGCTAAAATATTTCGGTCAGAATATGCACTTGTAAAGAGTTATACACCATTTTAAGAGGTGCCCTATTATTATGGCCAGGCTGTATATATTACATTATAATAAAGCATAGAAATTTTAGAAAGCCATACATACAAAAACGCTATATATATTTTTTTAAAGTAAATACACAGTCTAAGCATCCTAATGTAATAAAGAGAAGTTGAACGGTAAAATGTCATAATCACGCTAAAACAATAAATAATGTAATTGTTTAATAATACTTAGCATTGTTTAATAATACTGAGTCATTATGTCTGACCACACCTAATAAGCATGATCAAAGCTTAATGAAAATTACCTCTCAGATGCTATATTATTTTGCTTGAGGGACAAACCAAAGAAGGTAGATCTCACCTTAGAAACAATTTACAAAAAAAATCACAAAATTCGTCAGTACTGCTGGGTCAACGATCATATAAAAAGCCTTTTCGCGAACACATTTGAACGTCACTTTATTTACATATTTTAGGTAAAGCTTTTTACTATATGTGTCACTTTTAAAGAATACTTTTTTAGATTATATATGTACATATATATACAAGATTTTAAGTAAAAATACTTCATTTAAAAAGATTCGAATCATTTCAGGTAGTAAAATTATTTTTTTCTCCTTTTCGTTTTTTTCTTCCGAGAGATTGATTAATTTTTTTAGTGACCGTCTTTCACGTGATGGTTTGGCTCCTCAATATTTATAAATTGTTATTATCTTATATACACACAAATATGATCTATATAGAACTAGAGTTTCAACTCTTTATTAGATGTGTCACGTTTGCTTTAGCACAGTATCCAACAATAGTATATATTCATCAGAATAAACAAAAATATTTTATTTTGATTTTATTTCAAATTCACTTATATAGTTAATTTTACATTCCTTAACAACATGACGGATTTGGTGGCAGTTTAAAATGATTGTTTTATATTACCTGATTTTTTTAATTAGCGGACCTAAAGAGAGCCTTCGAGACAATAGACAGAGAAATAATGTTGAAGAAATTGGAGAATATAGGTATAAGTGATATAGTTTTGAGATGGTTTAATAATTACTTATATAAAAGAAAACAAAAAGTTAAGATAAATAATGTATGTTCTGAAGAGAGGTTAGTGTATTATGGAGTACCACAAGGGTCTAAATTGGGACCATTGTTGTTTGTTTTATATATGAATGATATAGTTAATAACGTAAGAAAATGTAAAGTTCATCTATTTGCGGATGACACATTGATCTATTGCATGGGTGATAACATTGAAGAAGTTGTGAGTAATTTGAATGATGAATTAGGTGTGTTAGAGATATGGTTAAAGAATAATGTACTTAAATTAAATGAGAATAAAACTAAATGTATGTTTATTAATTATAAAAATGTGTTAGATGATAGTACCAAAATAGTAATAAATAACTCTAATATAGAAATAGTGGATAATATAAAATATTTAGGAGTAATTGTTGATACAAAATTAAACTTTAAAGAACATTGTAATTACATATTAAAAAAAATTAGTAGAAAAATAGGTTTATTATCTAGATTAAGAAATATATTAAGTATAAATACAAAAAAATTAATTTACAATAGTATAATATTGCCCCATTTTAATTATTGTGCAACACTATTAAACATGTTAAATAAATTAGATAAACAAATGTTGCAAAAATTACAAAATAGGGCAATGAGAGTAATCTTAAATAAAAATAGATTAACTAATTGTAAAAGTATGATTGATAGATTAGAATGGTTGAATGTTCAAGAAATATTGAGTATGAATGTTTTAGTATTTATATATAAATTAGAAAATAATATGTTACCACACTATTTTAATAAGTATTTAATAAGAAATAAAGATGTACATAAATATAATACTAGAAATAGAGAAAATTTAAAGATAATTAAGTATAAGAAAACGAGTACGGCTAGGGGAATTATGTACGGAGGTTTTAATTTATATAATAGTCTTCCAAGAGAAATCCGAAACAGCAAAAATATAACGGGTTTTATAAATGGAATAAAAAAACACCTTCGTACATATAGAAATAAAATATTATAATATTAAGTCTTTATTATTGTATATTTTTTCTTTCTGTTATGTATTTTTTATATATTTTTATATATGTTTACTAAATTTGTTAGATGTAAAGATTAGCTATTAAGCTAAATAAATTAATAAAATAAAATAAAATAAATAAATAAATAACTGTAAGACTTTAATAGATTACGTATTGGAAACAGTCCCAAAATAAATGTATTAATTATATAAGGGCTACCTTAATCCAAACTGTCCAACAATTGAAACTATACTGAAACAATTAAATATAATTTTAAATATATTTCTGGATATGTGTTATTATGAAACTCATTTATGAGATAGATTTCCGAACCAATCACCTTTCAAACTAAGCCACATTCATAATTGAATAACACAAATGATATAATCGTGAATGAATTTTCCAGCTGTACGTCTAGTAAATTCATTAATATTTAATCAGATAACGAGCTAAACACTCGAAAATTTCTGCGGTTTAGCGATGAATTATCCATTTGCGAACCTACACGGCTATTGTTATGAATTATTTTACACAGCAGCATTGCGCGCAAAGAGTTTTTATTTTGGTCGATGTGATAGTGTGTTTGCTTTGAGAGATCGAAGGCTTCCGAAACCCGACGTTGGTTTCATATAAATTGAGCGACTTTATTGGACCGGGTTGAGGTTGGACACACATAAGAGGTGGAGATTCAACTTGCACAGTTTCAACACACCGATAGACCCAACAGTTTCAGCTTTTCGGCTGACACGAATAAACTCAGCTGACAAGTAAACCCTTCTCATGCGGACGATTTTTCGCTTAGGTTTACTTACACACCGGGAGGAAAAGCGATTGAAAAGAAGAAAAAATAAAACCAAACGCTCAACGGGTAACTTATACTATCTGGGTTCCCCTTATCGGATTTTAGGTTGTATCTTGTCAAGACTCTTTATTGATAAGGACCTTAGAATTTATATGCTTTATTAAATGTTTTTATATATAGTTTTATTTTATATTTCATTATCCTATATATGGAATGGTAATAATCGGGAGAGAAAATTATCCTTACGATGTTTCCAAATATAAATAGCAATTATATTTATTCATTGTAATATTATTCTAATACATATTTTATATAGGATTGTTTTTACAATCCTAGAAAAAAGCTAGAAGTTAATTTCAATTATTTTCTCAGTATATTATTTATATGTTTTTTATCATGAAACAGAGCTAGCAGCCATGCAACACTCCGCCTTCAATCTTCACCGCGCTGTAAACTTCTAAAGGAGGGGTGGATAAAAGATGCAACATTATATAATAAAAAACGATTCAGTATTTTGCATATTAGTCAAAACGCGATAATTTAATCCAATAAAATATATAAATTCTTAGGTTATAAGAATTTCAACATATCTGGTAGTTTAAAGTAAAGTGAATATTTTTAATTAGGCACGACTCTAGGCTACATCCTGAGCTTTGTGTCAAATTGAATTAATCGTCATCAACGGGGATGGTCTTAAAATTCGAACATTCAGCCCCGGGGCAAGATTGTGACCGACGTTGTGCATATTAAGTTCATTAGAGCGAGTCACCGCTGCTGCTTTGCAGTTCTGCAGTTGTGCAACTGCAGTACGTACTATAGTTATGATGCATATACAGCGCGGGTTGCAAAGCAAACAATCCGTTGCTACAATTCATCAAATGGTTATTAAATAAACGAACTAAAACGGCGAAACAACGTGAAGTGCTCACATTGCTACATACTATATATTCGCCTCATGTGTGGCTACAATTTTTCAAGGATTAAAAAATATGGCACACAAGCGAGTAACTCTTGTTAAAGCTAAATGGCAAAAATTATATTTTTTTATCCTAAATAAAAATTCATTAAATATTTATTTCAATAAACGAAATAAAACACAGAAACAATGTATAGTACTAGCAAGGGAATGACATAATAAAGTAACTTTTCTATAAGAGTCATTTTTATTGTGCTGATGCAGGACGATCCGCTGATGTAACTCGTGCGGCTATGTCTGCCTCTTTCTACCCCGTTGTAACCAAGTGTCACGTTTTTAATATTGCTAATTCGAGACGGCTCTAGCGAATCACAGATAAGGATGGTATCGAGCCAATTGCATCGCTTCATGGAAACGCTCATGAAATGTCTTACGCCTCAAAAGTAAAACAGCCGGATGAATGTTTCGGCTATCGTTAACGAAGGGGAAGAATCACAATAGTATTTATGCATCCTATTGTGCATTTATCGCGCATCCTTTCTAAACAAAGAGTAGTTTTTTAGCACGATGGGTGCTTACGAGCGATAAATGTTTCGAGACGGATGTTCTAATAGGTAGTCCGTGAAATATGTATAATTATTAATACAATTGCTTAGTTCCAAAATTTCTTTTCTATTGCTATATCTTACTTTCGAGACAAGTTGATATTAATTTTATATGTTTTAAATGGTCGCTAGAATGACCTCTAAATTAATTAAGTAGGGGCTTGATACCGCCACAAAACTATATGAACATATTTAATGCTAACAAAAAAAAATGTATTATATTTTAGTTTTAAGTAAAAACCATGTCAATTGTCAAGCTCTTATACGTATGACTGTGTTTGCTTCAGGATATTATTTTTTTATTTTTAACTCATGTGTATTGTATGTACATTTTTCAAGGGTTTAAAAAATAGAACATATCGTTCCGTTGTTTTGTACAACTGTGCTAGTTTTTTTATAAAATATTTAAATGGTTTCAACAGCGTATTCCTATACGATTGTCTGAATATATTTGCATGACCTTTATAAACCTGTTTTGTTGCACCTATTAAAAACGTTCACAACAAGCGTTCTCTGGTAATATTTTTCCGACAGGTACGAAAAATGCTTATACAATGTAGTACATACATATATTTGTTATGTGTTTAAAGCAGTAGTACCTTGTTGTTTTTATTTGTCGTTGCTGAATTTAGCACATGGTTTGTGAAAGGTGTGTTTGTGAAAGGCGACTGGAATATACGACTGTAAATGGAAAATGATTTTTCCGAATCGAAAGAGTTTTCCGAATGATTTGGCGCCAGTCGGCTGGCGATGTCTAAAAGCGCTTTACAGCCACTTAGTTCTTAACACGCGATCGGATAATCGAGATTTCGGTTAAACGCGTTTTTTATTTTATATAAAACGCCGAGTTCATTACGGAACATTTAACCTATCACGAAAATATATAGACTCTAAAGCAAGAATATGTTTACTGACATAAATATATGATTATACATCAACCAATATCAACAACGCATTATTCTACTGATAACATGACACCGTCAATCTTATTCATAATTTTAATCAAAGCTAACTCTTGATTCTCTGGAAGTCACTGTAACTAGGTTCAGTATTCGGATCAAAAAAACCTTTATTGGTTCATTCTTAATCTAATAGATTAATAGGTAAACATATTTGAATAATTTCTTGAAATTAATGTATCAAATTTTATCAGAAATAACTAACAATTTATTCGGGGTCTAGAGTTGTAAAATTAGCTATTTACCAAGTTCGTTCGTACGCAGCTCACGTAATTTCTTGTGCGGTTATTAATCGCGTATAAAGATATATGTAGTATCACATAATAAAAATACCACTGGTTTGTGTTTCACACATAAATTTTTGCCTAAAAGAAACATCGCTCTCGCTCCCAGTAAATTTAATTTGTACTGTATATTTTATGTTAATAAATTTAATTTGTACTATCACTCGGGTGAGATTTATTTTCTTCTCTTATATAGCAATGTGCGGTTTTTGAGGTCGCGAATAAATTAAACGGTTTGCTTCTGAGACAATATACATAAAGTCTTGTATTCATGCGATCAACAACAGATCAATAAATACTGAATGGACGAATAAAACGAGACTTTTTTAATTTATCCATTTGCTTAAGTTCCGATAAATATTTAAAACACAGAAAGTCATTTAAAATCACACTGTATTCATGAAAGATAGTATTTTCACAACAGAAATAAAATATATATAGTATAAGCTGTTAAATTATTATTTTCAAGGCAGCAAATTAACGCGTCATTAAAGCGATTGCGGCTATTAACCCATTATAAAAAGAATACAAAAACTATTTTTTACATAAATATCCTACATAATATGATTGAATAAAATATCCGTACCAAGGCGTTAATAACTCGTAAGCACCTAGAAAAATCTACTGTTTGTTTGAAAAGGATGCGCAATCGATAATTCGTTCTACCATGCGCAAAAAAACTATTGTAATTTTTACCCCTTTGTTCCGCCGAAAATAACAATCTAACAGTTTCATTTTAAAGGCGTAACGATGTTTCGTGGGTGTGTTTTAGAAGCGATGCAATTGGCCTACCAACATCATCATCTGCAATTCGCCAGAGCTGTCTCAAATCAATGATATACAATATGGACATAGAAAGGCAGATGGACAGACAAATTGAGAGAGAGAGAGGGGGCAGACAGAGGAAGACACTTTAGAGACACTACCCTAAGGAGTCAAAACACAGGGCACATATATCATCATCGGTATATAGACACTCTGACTTTCAAGACCAGCTGTTTCAACTTTACTACTAGATAATGGCAGTTATTTTTTAATTACATACATAATTTGCTAAAGTGACACGCGCTCCGCATAACAAAGCCGAGCATCTTCAATACCTTATCTCTGCTCGAACGTCACTCCTAAGTCCTTCCACCTAAACGTTATGGGAATCCTGTCGGATAGAGAAATTTGGTAAATGTAACAATGTGACAATGGAAATGCTGAAATATATAGAATTGTTACAATATTATTATCGGGATCTGCCATTACTATTTACAAAATAGTTGCTTAATTCTGATGATATTATTATCAAATCGCAATTCAGCGATATTAAGGTAAAGTACTATGAAAGTACGAACCTTAAAAGCAAACACCTCCCTCGTTACTACTTAAAAAGACGCGGTAAAGCAATTAAATATTTATTTATATCTACTATTTCCATCGTTGACAATTAAATAACAATTGCTCGCTTTTAGAGCGACGCTTCTCAAATAGAATTACACTGTTTCGCAGTACGATCTTGTGCTGGAACTTTGTTCAATTGATCCACTTTGAGAACAATTGTCGAGTAACAACTTATAACAGCAGTTGTATTGCGGGGCAATCGAGTAAGGGCTGTATACCGGTTAATGCCTTGAATATATTATTACACGGAACTACGGGTAAACTGCAGTAAATAACTACGTCTAGGACCGAACGAAAGATATAATAATAATAAGACACTCCATGCGACTATTTGCGCGTATTATAATTAGATTGAGGACATACCTACCTACCTCGAAGGGACTATAAACGCGAGACTATAAAAAAACTAGCCAAATTTCGGTGTCGGGCCGTATACCTTTTTATTGCGCACGCACGAGCTCACGAGGTGTGCTCCTTTATGGTTGAAGCCGGATAAACAATGTATTCTAGAGGTAGATAATCGAGATTTTCGCAAAGACAGTCGCGAATAAAACCTACACGTCAATTTTTTATGACGGTATTGCTCCACAGAGAATGGAAAATTATAAATTTTCCTCACTAATACGAACTTTGTGCATAAACTAGAAGTAAAATATTTTTTAGCGCTGTACTTTAAGTTTTACCATAGCATATGTTATGGCTTTAAAAAAAGTATCAAGCTAAATTAGGTTTTACGTGAAGAGGGAAGCAGTTGTTCGTTTGATCTTAGTATAAATATTTCGTTGTTTTAAGAAACTAGTGCAACAATTAACTGGATGATCGCTGCATGATTGTGATGCGAATTTCTTGAAATTTATAACCGAGATTTATTAAAAAAATATAATAACATTTGTATTTCTAAAAGCATCCTTAAAGTGTTTTGTTTTTGGCAATTAAAAAAAACCTGAACTGCTATTAGGATGCTTTTATTTTTAATCCGTATATTGTCACGTACGTTCTGCACTGAGCGGCATAAAAAAATGTCTCACAATCGATACAACACCTAAAAATTAATAGCAGATACTTTAAGCCACACCTGTTGATATGATACAACCCTAATGTGTTGTAATGCTGACGGACTTAATACATAAAAGGTTTTAGTTCTTAAGCGCAATGTGTCAATTTTACTTTTAGGCTTTTAGAATTGCATTGTTTTGGATTTGTCAATATAATCTGTAGATTTGCAGGTAGTCATATGATTCAAACCCAAAAAATACTTGTTACATCAACTTAATGAATAAATAAAAAGATAGCAAACTGAATTGATAACAAAAAATGTACTGTCACATCAGAGTTAAACTATAGCACACACTTCAACAGTTGCAATGACTTTAATTCGTGAATTTTATTGTTTGTCCTAGCACGGCTATATTATATTATTTAACAATCAAACATTAGATAAAACTTGAACAGTAATTTAAACAAAGTGAAGAACAATCTCTTGAATCTTTTTCTTAAAATATGTTAATATATGCACTTATGCATCGGGAAAAATACTTTTTGGCTTTATTTTGTTTTTCGTATGCCAATTTAAAAAAACAAAATACAATATCCATTATATCCAATATATATGGTGATACCATATATAACACGTTGTTTACCACTATAATAAAAACCTATATACTAGAAACGATCAATGGTCGAGTTAATTGGCGTTTTGCTCCAATAAACATCGGCGTATCGACTACAAAACGGCGTAAGCACCCTAGGGAGCCTATGACGCAAAAGGCTCTTGAGGTCGACCGTCGAAATGGACAACTGGGGTCCAAGTTTCCTCACTTGCACGTTGTTTGGGGACCAAACTTTGACCCGGGTTAACTCTGAAGCCCAGATGGACGAGGTGAATATAACACACTCCATCAAGTAAAATTTGTCCGCAAACGACCCGAGCTTTTTGTGTCACTAAAAACCTACACGTTGACAAGCTTTAATTATGTCGAATGTTTTATTATATAAAACTAAATATTTACAAGAGAGTAATTTGAAGAATATAAAAAAATACCTATAAATAGTCTTTTCTTAAATGTAAACATATTGTGCATTCGCCTAATTTGTACTATATCAGTACAAAAATACTATGACTGAGAATCAAATTTCAGGGGCAGTTAATCTTTATATAAAGAATTTGTTTAGAGATTATAGTAATACCAAACGTTTTTAAACCTTAAATGCATGATTTTTCCAAATTCAAAAATAAAAATATTTGTATACTAAAATTAGGATGAAAATGACTGCAAAAATATTTAGGTTTATTTGTGGATTATATTTATAAAAATTGCTTGTTGTAAATATACAACATCAAGCAGAACGTGAACAAAGTATATTAAAATTAAAAATATACAAAAAATATTTACAAGTGGAAATTCTTACAGCAATTTTTTTTCTTAATAAAACATAAGACCACACCACATTTTTCCCACATTGTTTGTGAAATTCCACTGCATTTCGGTATTTTGCATTTGTTCCTCTTAGTCAATATGGGCCAGTGTCTACAACTGCTTGTTTTGTTTATTGTATGCAACTATTACAAAAAATAGAAGTCAAAAATAACAATGATAGACTAACCTTTTTTGGAGTACATAAATTAATTTTATTTTGTTTTATATCCACTAGCACCAATGAAAATAAATTTGCACCCAACGATTTTTTTAAATGGCATTATCACGCGTACAGAAATATCTATCGGAATAATTTAAAAACACAATGGCTCGGCGTTTGCTACACATATGTATGTATAGTTCCTTTATTGAACGTAGACTGAGTTATAAGCGCTTAAATAAATCGTTGCAAATTTGCAACGCCATGCATTTAAAGGTTAAAGCAAAATGTTGTAGAATTACATTTTTAAATAAGATTTACCTTAATGTATGACACATCACTGACATGTACTTAAAATAAACATTATTATATTTATTTGTTTAAATAAAAAGTAAATAAAGGTAATAAATGAATACAAATATTCAAATTTACTCATATATTATTACATTGCGTACCGCGTTCATATGCATTAGTTAAGTTAAATACATTTACAAGTTTTTTATTATAATTTTGATAAGGGTATATACATAAGCTAGCAAAAATGTATAAAAAAAATATTTCTCATATAAATATACCAAGAAAAATATTAATTTTATGTAAAAATATCAAGCAATATTTTTTCAGAATTTTTTATGGGGAAAAATAATTTTCTACTTAAAAAATCATAATTCTAGATAAATACAAAAAACTTTGTTTTAAATATAATAAATATGTACTGTGTATTATCATAAACAATAAAAATGTAATGAAAAATAATTTTTGTCATATATTTTTTATCAATAATTTTCCAAGGAAAAAGGATGTGAACTAAAAATAGAAATATTATATGGAAAAACGAAAGATATACATTAAACGCGTTGTTTACAATATACTAGACTATTCTTTTTTTATTTATTTATCGATAGCTGTTATTTTTTTTAACTATTTGATCGATTTATCTAACTTTAATTTATTTAATATTTTTATTTATTGATAGCTGTTCATTTTTTTTAACGATGAACAAGATTTTTTTAATTAAAAAATCGTGAAAATACCACATCATATAAACGCATCTATTGTTTTTTATAAGCAGAAAATGCTAGTATTTTTGTATTTTTCCGAACAAGTAATAAACAAGTAATAAGCACTAATCAGATAATTAAGAAGAACGTAACGAGATCGATTTAATTTTTTATTTTATTCATTGTAATTAATTTTATTCATCCTAATATTACAAATTTAATTAAATACTTAACTATATAAAATCATTTTATTATATTTTGTTTTAACTATTGCAGTAGCAAGTAATAGGTCGTCAGCACGCCGCTGTCCTGCTCAACTATTACCTTTAAATATGTTAAAAGTTAAGAATAACACAGTTGATATAGAAATAACAGCCAAAATTATATTTGCAAATGTCACGTCGCTACTATTTACCTTTTAGGAGAATTTCTAGTGATAGACAGACACGTATATTTTCTGTTTTATAATATAGGTTTTAAATCCCAAATACTCGTATGTTTATTTATCCATCATAGTATTTTCATCACTTTAAATTCGGTCGATATAATAGTATTTTCCGACTCAACATACACTGAATGATTTGTAGGCCTTAGAAATAATTTTTATATTAGGATAAAATAAATAGCTGCGTCTTTCATGCTTAAAAACTATAATAACTTTGCAGAAATGTATCTATTAAAACTATTTATATCGTTTTTACAACTTATTTTTAGTTCTGAAAACAGTGCTTTTATATTCATTTTTAATACGTTTTGTGTATATGTGTCATATGATCTTTTATTTTGTTTTGACTCAAGATCTCTATTCAATTTTATTGAATTAAACCTGATTTTTAATTGCAGAGTGCTTAACTTCTTCGTTCAGCGATATTAAATCATTTGTCTTACTTTTCATACATATTTAAAAAAAATAAGCTGTTCTATGTGCTACTGATCATTGACATAATATAAAGCCTCACGTTACCTTACTGTATAATTAGGTTGTTGTTTAGTAATTAAAATAAATATTAAAATGTATTTCTCACAATTTATTTACATAACAATGTGGAAAGCATAGAATATGATATATATTTGTAAATTAAAACACTGTAAGCAAACTATTGTATGGTATGTATAATTGAATTCAGCGCAATTTTATTTTTCTGGAAAATTTAATTAAAACTAGCAAATAGTACAGAATACAAACAATCGAGTCCACGATATGAAATAAATATTTGTTTAATTTTCTACATGCCAATATTATTTAGATATAAATTACATAGAAACTAATTTATATGCTAATGGATTAATTTTTGAAAAACGATGTTCCACGAAATTTACAAGTATAATGAACGATATTTTATAATGCCGTTAAACAACAATAAATTTCATTTATTGCGATAACTTGCTGAATAGTGATAGTAATGTTTAACCATTAAAATTAAAGGAAATAAAAATAAATATTTTCTCCCTACATACACACGACCAAAAACCGTTTTGGGGCGAATGCAATTTATTTTTTACACGAGTAACATAAATCTGACCCGCGGCGGCGAGGCTTAACCGAAAAAACCAATTGTTTTAATTAATGTCGTCCATAAATTCGGCATTATGTCAATATTAAAAGGCTTAAACGGGGGGACGTGCCAACACTTTGTTGGATTCACTGGATAAGTATTATTTATTATTTTACACGTACACGTAATATATAGGGGTGGAATCGTCCGTTACATATGTCAGTCGGAGAATTTATCATGAAGTAAATACTGTTTTTAACTAAGTATTCAAGAATACAGTTCATTAAAAGATGGACCTATCAAAATAAAATAATATATGCTAAAAATTTAGTATTATAATATTAATTAGTTACTAGGATAAATTTATTATTGTGAATATATTCCAAGCTCAAAGGATACAACGAATAATTCAATTAGCTGCATCGTTAACTCTGAGCTCATTCAAACTGAAAAGGTGACGAGAGACGATCACACGATTCAAGATGAAACTATTAACCAATTCGAGACGAAACGATCAAACGATTCGAGACAATACGGTCAGGGACGATCCAACAGACATATGGCATCCTAGGCAAACCCGCATCAGCACTTCTCCACCAGCACTCAGTCTTCAAAATAAAACTCGATATTATTTCTCTATGGTACAAATTGTAACTAGCATTTTCTTTGGCTGCAGTCATACCCCCGTCTTTAGTCTTATCATTAGACTTTCTATTGCCAATTTAATAAACACAACTAACCAAGATTGATGAGCTAATTAAACTATTACTAACAGTTCATTAATAACTTGGGGTTTGTTATTTGAAAACAATAACATATTATCAAATTACAATTGATGAAAACTTTCCATAAGCTGATGCTGTACCACAGCATTGTTCACATGGTGAGATGTTGTTCTGTAACATAGAAGCAACGTAGAGAGAGCAACTCACAAGATAAATGATGTATTTTTGACGGAGATCCATTTACTCGTTTTTCTCTATTTTGTCCGTTGCTATCCCGCTAAAGGCAAACGTGCATGAATTGCTGTAACAACGGGATAGGATAACGCCTTCAGCTGTTTTATACTCTATAACTTTAACACGTTTTCGTTGCAAAAGGTTCACCATCAACATAAATAACGCGAATGAGATAAGTATATTATACGAGTATGTTGTACGTACTAAAGATCCATTATATTAAAAAATAAACACATTTTGTTGTTGTTTTGGCATAATTGTTAATATATAGCCGTAGGAAATATTTTATTATGCAAAGTTAAGTGCGTTTAAAAATACCTCATAATTGTTTTTATGTTTAAATGATATTTATAATACAAAATAAAAATAAAATAAAGAAAAAAAATAAAGACATGTTTCTTAATTGATTAAATGTTTGCTGGTCTTTTAAATAAAACAGATACGCGTTAAATCAAATGTTAGATAACAAATTTTCCAGGAAGGCGTTTTTTAATTTTTTATCTAATCTAGCGATTTTTGTACCATTTTATTTTTTCATGTTTTAGTAGCACTAAGAATTTTAGATAAGCTGACTTTAATATATGAATCATTATTTATCTGGGATGCTTGTATTTTTGATGCTGTTCTTTTAAATAAGATCGCGTTTAAAAAACATACTAATTAATGCACTTTCCAATATGTTATTTCAAGTTTTATTTGATCTATCAATTTCCTAATTATTTAATTTTTTTATGTTTTTCATGGTACTCAGAATTTCAGATAAGCTTATCTTTATAATAATATATATCATCATCAACTTTGGATGTTTGTATTTCGCGTATCACTCAAGCTACTTTTTAATGTGTTTTTCTATGTGAATAATTTTGTGTAAGCTCATACTGTCATGTATTTTTATCCCACAGTCCTAAACAAATTTCAACTAAATTACAAAAATCCCTGAAAAACCTAAATACACACTTTAAAAAATGAAAAATTAAAGTCAACGAAAACAAAACCAAAGCCAATATTTTCACAACCCCGCCGACAACCTTTACCTCTACTTTTCAAAAGTGAGGAAGGCACCCTTATAGTATGGAGAAAAAGCGTTTAATACCTGGGCATTCACCTGGATACCAGTCTTAAATTTAACACGATAAAATAACTTTGATCATAATGGGTAACCACAATCAAAATAAATCATTAAAAATAATATATAACACCTCATTTTATACTAATCTTAAAAGCTACATCACGGATAAATAGTATAAAAACTTTCCGAGAACATATTAAACAACTAATATTTAGTTTCGGTTAATGGAACTAAAATATAAATACCTTATACATATATAATGGTGCTAAGCCGCTTCTGCTTCCGGACGCACTCGATTTAAAATGAATTTCTCTACGTTCAATTTACTATTCTGTAAATCGTATCTAATACAAATTATTACTACTAATATGATCCATGAAAGAAATATCGAATAAATTTTTTTTACCGAAGTTACCGTAGAGGATTGAACATGTAGATTGGCATCTCTTCTTTAACTGACATGTTGTCGCAATATGGCATATTTTAATTATTTAATTAATATAGTGGATAATCGCGATAAATGTAACTTTTAAATATATTTTTTAACTTTAGTTTATGAGGGATTATTAACATTATATAAATAATGTGGATTTGTATTAGCTTTTCCATACAGAGCAAAAGGTGTTATTAAATTTTAGCGAACGTTGTCAATTTAAAACAGATTGTTTTTGATTTTGCTTTAAAACATCATAAATAATATAATCATAGTAAAGATATTCCAACAAAAAGAGGCAAAGTTATTAAAATATATAATACTACATGCAATTTTCGTATGTGTGTACTCTATAGACTCAAAAATTATTGTACCGATTTCGCTGAAAATTTTACACTTTGTTTTTACTAGTGCCGCAAATGTTTAGAAAGCAGTTTGAATGAAATCCGACAGGTAACGCTGTTGTTTTTATAGTGTCAAGCTCAAACATGCTTCTGATATCACGATGTCACATCGTTGCCGTCATATATATATTTTTTGAACATATAAATTATGTTTCTGATGCTCACTGCTGTTCTATTATGTTGACAACTCATTATGACTAACATCACCGCCGTCGATTTTTCTTTGCTTAAATATATCTTAATTTAGTATTAAATATTCAAATCCTGTCACATACAACCCAAAAATTTAGTTTTAGATGCTCGCCGCAGTTTTAATTATTATTAAAATGTAACTTAAATTCCTAGTATAATGTAGTTCATATAGGTCAAACCCGTGTAAAATATTATAATTGTTTATGTATAAATACGGTGTAATAAATTGAACAAAACACATAACCGTTTAGCTAGTCGGGCGAAGCTAAGCTATGATTTTGAAAGTATATTTCATAAAATAATACATTTTTTTGCTATTCAATTGTTGAATATTAATTGTTATAATTGATATTAGGTTCTTTTGTTGTCGTTGTTACATAAAAATGACACCAAAACGACAAAATATTGGTCGTCGCACAAATATCAAGATTTACGTCATAAAAACGAATAGCCATTCGGTAGTGCGCTAATATAATTAGCAGGTATTTTTCGTTGGACATTAAAAGTGTTTAAAAGCATCAAATTTGTGGAGACACGTTAATATAATACATTTACATTGACGACAATCATTCATGTTCAATTGCAAAACAATTATTTGATATTTGAGGCACTTAAATCGGTACAACTGCATACTTTGAACAATCTCTGGGTCGCTCTGGTAAATAAATAACAATATTTGTACAATATATGCTTTTGAAATTTGATTTTCAATTCGATTTACCTCTATTAAATGGCATCAAAAAGGCTTTGATCTATCAAACCTGTCAAATGTAACATCGCCCCTAGAATTGAATAAAAGTTAAATTAATTAAGTGTAACTGATAGAATGTTTTTGGTTTGCTTTCAGGTGTGCTCGGCCATGGGGGGAAAGAGCAGTTTTCAACAGGCAGTGTGGGGCAGTTCTACTCCCTCAGGATACGATCAATCGCCAGCATCGCCCGGATACGGAAGAGGAGTAACCTCATCTTCCGGCCAAGGCGAAGAAACCAGTCACGGAAACAAGGTAAAAACAAAATTTTATATTTTATTAAGATATTTGTAGGTATGTAAATATTTTAAATACTGGTAGGCTCATAAAAACAGAGCAGCATTTAAAATACAATATTGAAACAGTAAAGCTACAAAAATATTATATACATATCCTGACTATATACAATCTGACAATTTTTCAAATATTCTTAATGAATTATTGTAAATTATCCTTTTCATTAATATAGCATCTGTACATTTATTTGGAGGTCATATCCCTCCCGAGACTATAAAAAATTCAAATATTCTTCGAGGCGAAAATACTCAATTGCCGCATGTCTGAAATTTCGCGCTGAAAAACAAACCCACCCCATCTCACCATCATCATGGGCAGCCGGTATCTGACATCAATAAGGCGAGCAACTGCTTTCGTCGCGATATCCTTTGCACTGGAGGAAATGAAGTCGTCACCAGTCCGGCAATACTAAATATTTGAAACGCAACACAACGACGGCTCCATCAGCCGGCCGAGCTCGTTTTCTCTTTCTCTTTCTCTCTCTCCACGAAAGCTCGCAATAAAAGCTCACCCTCCGGCCCAACGAGATAAACTAAAAGATTTCCCCGTGGGTTTTCCGCAGCGGCAATCAAATTTCTCAAATAGGTATGACCCCGGCCAAAAACCGACAGACGACGATCCCCATTTCGACCAATATACGTATTACAATCGTACTCCGACCATTGACATTGCTTATTCATTAATTCCGATGGACGATTTAAACGCTTACCCGGCATGATAAATATGTCTGGGTTTTTAAACTCCACTGTGGTTTTGTAATTTTAAATTTAAAACTGTGTTGTATAAATTTATTCTTGAACTATGTCTCAGACAGTTTTTTATTTTCATATTTTACTACCACAATTTTTATAAAAAATGTAATATACCGCTTTTTTAGCTAGCATTTAAAAACTGATAATGGTAATGCTATATCTATGGCTTATTATACATATATGAATGTATACAATAACTAACCATTTTATATCTTTTTCTGATAAGCCGAGCTTTTAGTTATAATGGTTTTAATTAATATTAGAACTGTTGTCAATACAGTATTTAATTTGTTTTTGTAATTTATAATAAATATATTTTTATCTGTATCACTATTTTTTTAATATAGTTGTATAGACAAACACCGTAAATTTTTCTTACTTCTTTATACTTGATTTATATCGAATAAATAATATTTATTTATTATTTATAATACACATTTTCTTTATTTATTTTTGATCAAAGTTTTGTATTGACATATGATATTCGATAAGTGTAATTATATTTAAGTGACAGTGTAACATTAAGTTAACCACGAAAGTTCTTAGTAAAATATCATAATGTTTTTAATATTAATTATGTGCCCCTATGCCGGGATGTATACGAATTAGCAAATTTTATTTAATTTACATTTTCCTTCCTCAGCATATCCTTATACATTTTTTACAATTTTCACTGTCCTTATGTTACAGTACATTTAATTTAAAATGATAAAAAAACTTTTTTAATTAAAAAAATATTTGCAGTGCTTTTTGTGCATTTTTAAGTGACCAAACACATTTCGAGTTTATCTATCACACTATTGTAAAATAGCTATGTATTTTATTATATACACCGCAACCGATTTAATTCTATTTTCATAAATACCCATACTAAGTGTAATAATATATGTAAAATCTTATATAAAAAGATGCGTTAATTACACAATATAGAAGCCCAAAATATTAATAGCTTAATCAACAAATCACATTTCTCAAACCTTAAAGTATAACATAGCACAATTTGATTCCAGAATTTAAATCTAAAGCCTTTGCTAAATGCGTGTATATGATAAAAATATTAAGATTAAATTAACGATTATTATATTTAAATCCTAATAACCTGACACTAAAAGATAGTTATTAGATCATAACTTTATATGATATTTTAAAATACATTAAAAAATTGCAGCTAATTTTCTCAAACCTACAGTTAAGTTTGTACTGTATATCCTTAGCGCCACATACATATGTATCGGCAGCCGGTCAAAAGAGCGCTGCATTATAAGCGCTGCAGCGCTCAGCCCCCCTTAACCCCCCATATTATCAATATGTAATAAAAGTATATATTTTTCACTATTTTCAACGAAAGAACGTCATTTGAAAATGTCGTAAATTTGGCACATATAAATTAGATTTAAATAATATAAAACTTGAAATCATCGACATACTTTTAGAAGGTCAACAAGTCAACAACAAAGGTGACCTTCGTGTCACTTTCGCATTAAAATAAATCGAACGAGAGATACATATTTAAAAATAAACAAACAACTTGCATTAAAATAATTCGAATTAGAGATAAATATTTTAAAAATAGACAAAGAGGTGAATGACATTTGTTATTTTTAATGAAGCATAACCTTGAATTGTCTGGATGCATCTAGAAATATTTAAAAAAATACCAGTAGCTATGCGACCACAGTCGTCAACGGCCGAATAAATTCTTTTATTACATTTTTCTCGAATAAGTGTTCTCGCTCATATTTTTTATAATAATATCCGTTTCGATGTTTTTAATTATAAAGTGATAGTGTAATTTAGTGTATGTGTTAGAATTAAGCAGTGTATAATTCATATTAGTGTTGTTACTATGCAAGGCACCGTTGCACCAGTGTTTTTCCATGGCGTGCAACCGCGCGATGCGACGCGTCCCTTCCCCCGCCGGCCTCGCGGGGGAAGGGACGCCGCGCCGATTTACACCGAAAGCGCGATATTTACAATTCTAGGCATCATGCGGTTGACAAGGTAATGTCTTTGGAATTTTCTGTGTCATATAGTTAACCCTTTGTGCTAGTAACTCTACATCGTATTCCAAGCGCTGCACTCAAAACTTTCAATGCATTTATTGGCTTTGTGTTGGAGCTAATTTTGCCAATTTAAATTTAATAATGGTAAAAAAGCTTCTGGTAGACACAGTTAAGTAATATTGAATTCTAAACTTATGCAAATAAGTCAATAATCTTAAATTTACTAGTGTAAGTTTATTGTAAAATTTTTCATCGGAATATGGCCGAATCGAGCTGTGTTAAGACCGCATAACGCTTACTTGACAGTTTTAAGTTATTAATTATTCCTCTTAAACTGATTTTTTCCTTCGAAGGTATCTATATTTTTATGATATGTGATGAAACGGGATTATATGCTCTAATTGTGCATAATTGTTACTTAATATTGTGTGTCTGTTATGAAATATAAGGATTAGAAAAAAGCAATTTCGCTCGCACTATTAAAATGAGCGATTGACAACTATCGATCTGGGTATTGACATTTTTAGCGGCAACTCAAATAATAATATTAGTCTTTTCGAGCTAGTAAATTACTAAGTCGCGTAAAACAGAATTAGTAATCTGTGTTTTAATTATTTATAAATACATATATTGATTTATTTTTTTAAATTATCCATATAATTACGAATGACGATATAATAATGGATGTTTAAGAAAGTGGCGATGAATTTGATATTAACTCTGTGATTATTAATGTGATAGTAATAGTAGTAGGAATTATATCTAACTACTGAGGGGCCGTATACCTGCCCTATTATACGCATTTATTGAAAGTCGAGTCGATAAATAATAATATTTTATTAATAATTTAAAAAAATTATATATAATTTATTATTTAATTAATAATATTAATATTTGTCAATTTAATGAAGCATTATAAAACAAACGTAATGATAAATTTTAAATCAGCGTTTCATTTTAGTACAAAATATATAAGTATATCGTACGTATGGGAATGGGGAGCCATACTTTCGTATGTACGTAATAATTCATAAATAATAATGTTTTCATTGACAAATCATTTTAATCGTTAATACGCTCTGGCACATAAAATATTAATTTTACCGCCTATGTTTCGTGAATTTTTATTCCTTGTAAATTTTTCACAATTGACCTATATTTTATATACCTCATTCCTAAAATATATAATATTTAATTTTCTTCAAGTATTTTTGCGCTCTTATGACGTGATTTCTTTTGTCAAACGCTCATATGACTGTCTGCGCATTTGACGCGCACTATTTTGTTACAGCGCTACTTTGGTAAGCGCTTTTATGACGCAGCGCTTATAATGCAGCGCTCTTTTGACACACGCTCATTTGTCCGCGCTTATTTGTGACGTTGCCATATGTATCGATATATCTTCATAAAGTACGCTTTATATATACATAGTGCTGGTATCAAAATAAATAAAATTAACATATTTTTATATTTTAATTAAGCACTAAAATTCTCCTAGATAATATTTTTTAATGCTTATTACTGTCAAGCTTTTAATTCAAAAATAAAAATATAAATGAATATAAAAACTAATTGTATTCATATTTACTTACTTTTATTGATGATATATTTCGTACCGTTTTTAAAATTTTATATATTTATTTTGATATTCATATTATTTTTTCATCGCGATAATAACTGAAGATTTTATATTTCGGCAGTGATACTCTTGTAATAGTCACAAATTTTTAGTAAATCTCATACCCATATATGATTTTTTTTCACTTAATTATAAAATATACAAATAGCCTTAAAGTTAAAAAAAAATATTGTCATATAGAGAATTTTCTTCGCATACTAAATATTATATGTAGTATGTATATACATAATGTCCATAAATAATTATCTGTTTTATTTTATTTTTGTTCAAATTTTAGGTATACATACTTAAAATTAGACTAATCGAGTAAAAATCGACAATAAGTAGCTAAAATGAGTCAATGTTGAAGGTAGTGTGTCAAATGTATCATAACTTTGCCATAACCTCAGACGATTACGTATGAGTCGAATGTCACAAATAAAAATAAAAATATAAAAATGCAATAAACAAGCATTTTCATTTTCAATCTCGCTTTTAGTGACAAGTTACTTTAGAACCGCGAATATTTTATTGATACTGTTACTTTAAGATAGCATTATGCGTATATTTAAGTTCAAATCAAATTCTTCTTTGAAAGTATTGATTTATTTGGATGGCTTAATGGATTAAATCATCCAAAAAGTTGTTTTCTTGAAAAATAAACGATATTTAATTTTATCGCTGTTTACGTCTTATAGAATAACGATGTTGTCTATTAAAACAATAACAAAAAGTCTAGTTCTGCCTCGAAAAATTAATATTGGTTAGAGGCCTGAATATTGGAAAGGGCGTTGAACTTATTTAATTTATTTAAGGGTATATAAGCTATTTTTGAAACACTTTAATTAGGAACTTGCTGTATATAATTTAATAATTTAAATCATGTTCGATTTGTGTACTTACTAGAATCGCTGATCTTTTTTAGGGTGTGTCTCTTAATATTCGGGGGGGGTTTAAATTTAAAATAATTCTCGATTATGGCAGCAAGTTATGACTTTCTTTAAGCGACTGCCATTGAGTATTTGTTATGCACGTTAACACAATATTATTTTTTTGCTCTGCGCTGGAAAGGAAATTTTAGCATCATCGCTAGTCCGTTATTCTTAAAAATGTTTGTTAGATGTGTGCTCGAGTATGCGGAGATAAAAAATATCTATTCGTTTATATAATTTCTGGTCGCATCTTCAATTTAATTATTTATAACACGTCGATATAATCTAGTAAATATATACAAACATTAGTAATTCTAATAAATTAATTTCTTATATTATTTAAATGGCAAAAGACACATGTTTTCCTTTACCATTTCTCACTAGTATAAATATACTTTTCCAAAAAAATAATCATAGATCCTTAACACTTTTTTACCCTTTGGCCAATAACGTTTTCGATTCGACCGGCCCACCCTTAGCCTTGCAGACCTTACACATATACACACACGAAACAACATAATTTATTATATATCGTACAATTTCGTTATTTTATGATCGTTGCAGGCCGATTCGAGAAAAAATAGTGTATAGAGAGAATGAGAAAGAGAGAACGGGCGCACAATCTCGACAATCTCGAACGAATTGGCGTCCCATTTTTATTGTAATACATCAATCTCGATTTCGCCGCTGGCGAAAATTCAACCCTCTATGGTAAAAAAAACTGAAAATGCTACATATGTTCAAGGGAAAGGTTAATGCGAGATACTGGCTCATATAAATAAACAATGACGCGGGACATTAAGAAAATCGCATGTGAAATTTTTGGTCATAAACGAAAATGCCGCAGCGGCTGGGAGAATCCGAGCGCTTGACCTTTTCGTAAATTATAAATTTGCTATGCTATATTTTTGCGTGCGTATTTGTGTGTGTCGGGGCCGCGATTTGAGGGTCCGAATAGACCCGAGTCAAATGGCATTATACGCAAGATAAGCAGGTAAAACTGGACCTTTAGCTAAAGCTGCGTGCATTTTTCATATGCCGATGTATCGAAGAAATCCAATTATTCAATTATTAAGAAGTATATTTTTACATCTTAAGATTTCATTGCATTTTATAGTTATGATTATTATTTTATTGTTTTATATTTTTATTTAAAATTTGTTCTTTGTACTAATCATTAGTATTTATAAATTCTAAGTGGAACATACAAAGAATTACACAAGATATTTGTTACAAAAAAATCAGCAAATTATTCTGCACTGAGGTTTAAATGTTGTCTATATTTATTATCCAATAATAATATAATATGTTACAATGTATGTGTATTACCAGTATAGCTATATTTTTACTGGTGTTTTAGTCAAATTAAATCCGAATACGTTTTCATTGGTAGATATATATATATATTTTTACTAGGAATAATATAACTCAGCTGATTGGCCCGAGTGAAATTAAATGCTACTCTAAAATATCTCTAAAATTCAATTTGACAGTTACGAAACGTCCATCTGATGTTCAAGACTAAACCTGACCAAATTAAAACCTAATTAACCGAATCCATCTTGGCCTGATGAAAGTTCTAAAACTAGCTGTATATATTTAACTTGTTTACAACAGATCATCCGTTTGTAAACAAATACAGTCTTACTGATTCTGAGCAGTAAAATTGTAAATCAATCGTTTGGTACATTTTAACTCGCTAAGTTATTGAAATTATATTTATACTAGTAAAAATATAATTTCACTGGTACTATACGTTCACTATTACATCTATACGTTATGAACTGCTTGAAAATATTTTTCTGTATTTTTTCAAAATAAACAGTCGAATATATAATTAATTGACTTTTATAAGTTAGAATAATATTGTAAATATTATATAAGATGTATGTATGTATTTATAAACAT
This sequence comes from Plectrocnemia conspersa, assembly GCF_051122295.1. Lineage (NCBI taxonomy): Eukaryota > Metazoa > Arthropoda > Insecta > Trichoptera > Polycentropodidae > Plectrocnemia > Plectrocnemia conspersa. The sequence goes on from NW_028277176.1 coordinate 14,458,865, forward strand.
AGTATATTTACTTCCAATACAAACGTAATCAATATATTATAGACCTGTGATTTGTTGGCTGGACCAAACTTGAGCATCGAAATGAAGCGGTTGTTTCTCTGGACTTTAAAAATGTTGTGTCAATTCGGCTCAAGCTTAGCTCGGCTCTTTTTATAAGGTTCGAGTAGTTTTAATGATACTTAATAAATGTAATTAAGAGTGTTACAAAAATATTATCTAGTCAACTATGTCAGATTTTGTTAAATACATGATTGTAGTTTATTAAAAATATACTTCAAATCAAATCAAATATCTCGCCGCTAAAATTTTATCGTTAACGTCATTACAAGTTAATGCTCTAAATTTTACAATGCGATAAAAGCATATTTTTACCTGCGTTTATTTTACGACCCGCCGTCGAAGAAGTTTACGTTTCAGATTCGAGTGTATTTTTTTATATATATCTGGCTTTAGCAAATCCGCCCTTGCGCGAGCGAGGGGTGCGTTTTATTATTCCATTAAAAATTTTCTTTTGCAATATTTTAATATAAATAAGCGTGGGCCCCGGGCAGTCGATTTTGGCAACATTCATACACGGATATACGTCAAGCAAAACGGATTTAGGGGGTCTAACCCATATATCCATTCCCATACACGAGAGCTTTGAGGCTGACTTACTAGGAATAGAAAGAGCGTTTCACCCCCAAATCTCTGCCAAAAGAGTTTACAATGCCAGTCTCGAGGTTTCCTTTAACTTCCAAAGCACTTTTCCGATGATTTACTTTTATATCGCCCGGAAAAGGATACTAGCAAAAATAGGTGTAGATGTACCATTAAAGTATATATTTATTGAGAGTTTATCACGGACATTTTTTTTAATATCAAAATAAAAAATATTTACCACAGTCAATAGTTATCGGTTATTGCGATTGGATCGAGAGCGTTTTATTGCGTTATATAAAATTAGTGATCCTGTAATGAACGCTCTGAAATTTACGATAGTAATTTTCGAGGGCCTGAATAGGACTAAAGTTGCAATAAAATTTAATATCATTGTAAGTGGATTTTATTTGTTATTTATTTAATACAAAAAGAATTTTTAACTAAAAATATTACGTAAGTATATAATCATACATTAGAATAAAAATGTATATGCAAAAAAACTAATAAATAAAAAAAGCTATTTTTAAATAATATTAATTGCAACTTTAATATCTTTATATTGTTTAGTAAATATTAATAAGATTTTTAACAATTAGAATAGCATCTTTTTTATTTTATTAAGTAATGTAAGATATTTGCTTAAATGTTTAAGTTAGGTAATATTTCTTAGTACAAAAAACCTATTTTTTGTTATTATATAAATTTTCATTTATAATTACTTATAAATATTTACACTGATAACACTAGCTAACAAATATTTTGTAATTAGGATTTGTAATAGATGCCTGATTTGGACTAAATTTATCATACATATTCAAAGTCTCTGTGATGACCATGATGTATCACGGAAACTATTGATGTTACAGTCTAATTATTGTTTATATTGACACCATACATTAAACGTGTACCGGTGATTGAAACCTATATGCTATTCGCGTTAACACAGTCAGTTTGAGACTTCATTATTCATAATTGAGATGGCAAGCTTGGGTTTACACCCCTACTATTAGCTCTAAAGCTATCCGTGATATTCTTATCATTACTCCTGTTTTTCTTTTGCACAAATTTATAAAAACTAAAATCATTACTTTATTTTTTATATTTATCAATCAATAGGAGTTGTCAATATTACTGTGTTACCAATATAAAAAAATGTTTGAAACAAAAATGTGCAAAAATTAAAATTCATAACTTACATATATATTGTAGTATTATATTTATAAAATATATATTTCTATCTATAATTAAAAAATCTGACTTGCTAGTGTTTTTGTTTTCGAATTTTTATTTACCTCTGCATAATGCATTAAGATCAGGTATTGTTATGCAAGTTATAAAAAAAAATAAAAAATGTTGGTCAGTGTAATTATTTGGTACCATATATCTCGTTCTATTGAAATAAAAAAACGCTCCAATATTTGTCAATTCATGCGACACAAATCCATTACGTTTTTATGACATTTTGAGAATCAATCATGTACAACTAATTGAATCGCGTCGATCATGGTTGATCCCGACAAGAGCAAAGATAAACATTATTATTATTTTTAATTTCATACATGTATGATATTCTTTGTGAGCTGAAGTAGCTTTTTAAATTAAATGTACAACCTATCTCGTTTTATTTATCATCATTTGCGAGATTAGGAAAATATTGATAAACTGGATCTGTAATGATTGATCGGAATTTAATTATATAAATATCACTAATTCTGATCTTCAAGACATGTTAAAAATATAAAAACACAATAGTCCATATGAGATTTAAACCCAGGTCTATCGGGTATGAGTCACCGACTATACTAGTCATGCTGGTAAATGATTATTAGCTGGTCGTCAATAGTCGATCATTTTGAACCAATTGAAACGATTATTTATAATATGTTGCGTTTTTTGCCACATTAAAAACGTAACGATTATCTATGAATGTGATTATAATAATTTTATTTAAAATTATTAACAGTAAAAAAGTAATATAATACACCCTTAATCTTTATTAATAGAGTAATATAGATCAAATTAATTGTTATTCCTAAGCAGGACAAAGTTTTATACCACTGGAACGTATTTTTGACATAATTGAGAAAATAAAAATATAATATTATGCTTATATACCTTATCAAAATCAACAATAAAATAGTACATGGCAAACACGCTACAATATAAAATATAGACTAATTGCCAAATATTGATTTTAAAGCCTAAAAAAGTGTAATTTTGCATGTTTAGTTGTTCAGATAAAATATTTGCTTTAGTTCGTATTTTAACTCGCATAATTGATATAATAAATGCTTTCAGATACGCAAAACATAAAATTCGACAATTTTTTAGATGTTGATTATTTGTAACAATTTTTTTTTTAATGTTTCACTCAAAGCTTTGATTAAAATTTCTCAGAAAAAAGTTTAATTCTAAAAAAATATTCATGCTTTTATTATATTTATTAATAACAAAAAATCTGGAATAAAACAGGTATTCTTACCATAAAATGAAATCAATATAACTCTTTACTACACTACCAACCCTGTAAATTGTGAGGCTATATATAATCGATTCAGTCTAAATTACTACCCTTTATGAAATATGCGGGCGGACAAATTTTACGCGAAGACATTTAATAAATAAAGGAACACATTCTTACTAAGTTTAATTAATGGCCAAAGGGAAGCATTCAAAGTATCCTTATTGTTCTAGGAGCGACCCCTGTGCCGTAAGCACTACGGGAGATACTTTCATAAGTTGAGTCGCATTTTACGTTTTGAAAATGTTCCACATTGTGTTGCGTGTAATTTTGTGTGGCAGGTAATCTTTTTGCGATAAAATAAACCTTTCTTACTTCGATCCGACGGATTTTATAGAGCAAATGCACATTGGACCGACGGAAGGTTACTACTGCGCTTGATCTCCTCCAACAAGTTACATCCTTCGGATTTATTGCTGATATTCGACTTACAAATGTTGCTTTTGAGTTATTAATAGAACAATGAAATAGCAATAAACCAGTCCATAAATTCCTGGTGGTTTTTATTAATAATTTAATATTTACATTGTCTCCAGTTTCATAAGCATGAGCAATTTATTATCGATTGCGTTGTACAACATATTTGTATTATTTTGTTACAAGTATTACTTTTTGTTTGTGAGTCTGTTATATATTTTATACTGCTACGTGTCATTCATATTTTAAGCTAGTAATTAAAAAGATGTATACCACGTAGCATTAAATAAAGTTTAAATTATTTTCAAGTATACTATCAGTACCAATTATTCTAAGATATTGATAGACAAAAGACAATAGTTGTTGATAAAATTAAAAAAATAAATAAAAAGTAGCTTATGATTATTTATTAATGAGATATAAGATTCCTTATATCATCATCCAAATATGCATGAAAATTGTATCTATGATAAAAAACGGTCACGTACTTAAATCGAAATTGGATTAGCACGCCAATTAAAAGAGGACGAAAATTAATCATTGTAATCAAAAATTTTAGGAGGACCCACTCTAACGTGATTATTACACGAGCGGGAATCATCAGGGAAAGCGGGTCAAAAATTAGTAGTCGCAGAGGAAATCTCGGGGGTCGTAAACGGAGAGTCTCTTTCTCAATTCGAACCGGCGAGGTCACACATAATGAAAACACAATTTCGTCGCTGAACTCTTAAATTAAAATTATTGCGCGAGTCAATTTTTATTCATGCGTTTTTTTAAGATGTTGCGTAAAAAATCAGAGGCAATAAAACGATTCCAATTCCGGCGGGAGTCATTCGACACATTTTCTGAATTAAGCTTTTTTTTAAAAAAACCTCATCAATGTTACCTGAACAAAAACGTTAATTGGGTAGAGTTCGCCTGTTCGTGAAAATGAACTTGGAAGTTTTAAAAGTTGGTACGTAAGCTCTGTTTCGAAGAAGCAGTTTAAAAGCGTGTTTTTTAAACTAAATTTCGTTAAAAGCATTTTTAGTGCACTGAAAATTATTGAGAATATTTAAAAAAATACATAGAATCACTTCTTTAATGTAATTAGTAAATATATAATTTATTTTAATTTTATTTTAGAAAAATAACTGTTCCGATTCTATAACTACGTTTAATTAACCGTTATTTACTAAACATATTAGCATCTGATTTATAACAATATAGATTAATAGACTCCTCATAGTCATTTTTGCAAACATATTGAATGCTTTTGCTTTTCAATTACAAGAACTATTTGTTAATCTTTATATTATAACATATACATAAAATGCTAATTATTTTTGATTTTTCAACTTTCTATTGAATCAAAAGCAAGTTTTAATGTAATATAATATATATATTATGATACTTTAATAGCTATTTTATTACATGTCATTGATATAGATTTTAAAATTTCAGTAGACAGCAACAACAGTTCAGTATATTTGCTGCGCTATTTTTAGTTTACATCGACATATTGGCTGTCAACTATGTTTAAATTTCAAATCAGATTTGTAATTTCTAGAATTATTTATTTAAGTGTCTTTATTACAAATATGTTTATAACTGCATTATAAAAAATACTTTGCCCTCTAAGAATATTCCATGTATATGACGTTTCTTTTGGAGAGTTAGCTTATTTTTTCTCGTACGAAGCATACAAAAAGTATAATCAAACAAAAAATTTTGGCGAGCATCATTAAAATACTCTTGTATCGCTATATCCATTATTGAGAAATATATAATTTCACTACTCAGTGTTCACAATAAGGATAATATGTTAATATATTGTGTGTAAAAAGTAAAATTGTAATAAACCCATTGTAGAAAATAAATATTAAATTCTTTATGCGTCCCATAACAATTTTTGTCGGGCAATATGGCCCAGGAGATCCAAAATGTGGGACACTATTTTTTTAAGCGTGTATAAAAACCACATCAACAACCTTCTTAACATTAAAAAAATAGAATTATATGTTAACCAAACTTTCAATTTAATTAAATAAATTACGTATAAAATTATACTTTAATTAATCCTACAAATTTATTAAATGTTTTTAATATTTGTCTAAGCAGAAGAAAAAACTTAATAATATTTTTTTTAATTCAAAAACGAAAATTTATTAAAAACAATATTGTATACATTGAAATTTTATTTACTTTATTTTTGTGACAAAATCTTGTATTACAGTGATTTTTTATACATATGATATATGATAAGTAGCTCAATATAGAATTTTTTATACCTCATATAATATGTACAACTTAGCCCGATTTTAATTATGTTAAGTAAGATAATAAAAATCTGAGTAATCCATTTTAATCAATCAAAATTCTAATTAATAAATAATCACTAATTCTGATCTCACAGACAATAAATTTAAAAACATTAAGGTGCATATGAGATTTGAACTTACTAGAATTAGTCATCAACTTATACCAATGAGCTATCTTGCTAGTTTAAAGATATTAATATAATCATAACTAGGAAACTAGCACTAAACTGAAAACAATATCAATTGTAGCTAATTAAAAACTAATAATAATATGACGAATAAATCAAAACCCGTGTGTTAAGTAAGGACTTGTTAATTATTACAATGGAAAAGTTTCCCAAGAAGCACCTGACTGCCCTTTGCAAGTTAAGTTTTAAACGAATTTTCGCGACGGAAAACGCAGCTCTAACTCGTTTATCAAATCTGAAACTTTTAAGCTCAGGCAATTTGTCAATATTACGTAGCTAAAAAAAGAAATTCTATACATATGTGAAATTGCCCCCACGGCGTGTGGGTAACTCTCATCCGTCGGATTTTAATAAATAATTGCATCAAAAGAGCGATTCGGCGTTATGCGAGAGAAAGAAATTGGCCGTGTGATGGATTACAGGTGATATGAAGGGGAATACGTGTCTTTTGTCTCATATCTATCTATCTATCTGTCTTCGAGTATTTGAAAGGCTTTGAATTATTAATGCGCCTAGAAGCGAGGTAACATCTTTCAATACGAAAAGCTGTCCTTTGCAACTTTGGTTTTGCGGCGCCGACTTTAACAAAGAGTGCTCTTTGCTATATATGTTTGTATATATATTTATATTTTTTGCGATTCGCGAGTACATATGTATATATTTTTGAAACCAGGTTTATATTTAATCTTAACAAACCTTACTCGACTAAAAAATAAACGCTTTAAAATTAATGATACATATTCAAAATCATCGTATATTTTTTTTTTATATAAATCAAAATTTTAAATCTGTGTGAATATTACCATTCGTTATTTTTTCTAGTTTAGAAAGTATAATATATACATATATACGTGCTTATTTTCGCTGTATAAATCATCCACAATGTCGGATTAAACTCTTGGGATTTAGGTGACTGCTTGGTTTAATCTGATCGAAGTAGAAGGCAGCTGCTTTTCTTGTCATGATTGAAACGTGACGTAGCTTCATTTAATGTGAGTTTCAAAAAACTCTTTTTTATTTCAAGTCGGAAGCAATGGTTCTGTATGAATTTCTTAGAGGAAGTATATTCTTTATAGAAGTTCCTAGTGCAAGTGATTTGTTATGGTCGTTTTCATTCTTATACTTTCTTATTGTGTATTTTTTTATAATGACATATAAACCATGCACCCAACAATGGTGTGGTTTAAAAATAAGTATGATTAATCAGAAAAACCTAGCCTAAAAATTCCCCAATCTAATCAACTTACATGTGTCGAATATTTTATAACATAAAAAATAACACTAGACTACTTGTACTAGTTGTAGACTATTTTTGTAAATAAACAATTAATTTTTAAGTTATAAATTATGTTTTTAAAAGATGCAATAAAATAAATATAAATACCCAAGCAACGATTTAGTATCGCTGTTATTCCATTTTTATTCCTCTTTTCGGTACATAAATAAATGATTCGTCTGGCCTGTACACTGACGTGACAGCTCACGTGGCAATCACTACAGTAATGCAAGTATATACTCACACATATTAGATATATACACCTACATACACACACACACGCCAAGCGTGACACTCCACGTCTCTCACGTTTGACACTTTACTTTGACAATGTTCTGGAACACTGACAAGACACTTTGATTGTCTGGTTCCATTATCAGCAACAAACGTATAAAACGATATAGATACATGTATGTGCATATCAAAGAAATTGAAAATAATAATACAAAAAATATATGCGGTTATTCTTTATGCCAGGTTACAAGCCACTCGTTATCAATTTTCCTGTTTCACTGTATAATTCAGGCTCGTTAGCGATATGGATTGTTAGGAAATGGTATCTCTTCAACGTTGTCACAAGGGTCATTCAAATGTTTTAATTTGAGTGCCTGCAATCAAAATGTTATCCTCGTGTTTAATGTTGTTATTATTTGCATCGATTTGTGGGTCTTCTCAATTCTTTTCATTTATCTATAATATATACAACTCTAGTGTCATATATGAACCATATTAAGGATGTTCGTATTTACTTCATTAAATGTAATTATGGATTATTAACTAAAAAAATTGGGTTATATATTATGGAGTCAGTTATCTATACGAGATGTGTATCAAGATTCTTTGATTCAAAATTAGTTAGTCGATTGTTCTAATTATAATCTTTTAATATCAACGATTTCAATTTAAATTTAATTGCAGCAATATAACACACAAACTAATTTAATACTTTAATGTATAGCATACTCTTTTATGTTTCAACATAAACGAGTACGGGTATAAAGTAAATTAATAGCGTAAAGATTGTATCAATAATAATGAATTACAAGTGCAACTCATTAAAATACAGAATAGTGAGGCACATCGCTACAGTTTAGCAAAAACACAGTTGTGTGTATTCTGGTTGTTATATAACAAAGCAGTTAAATATATTATTTTTCTTTATAACACAGACATACAGAAAATTTCAAAATACGCTGCAAGATGACCTTATTTTATATAACGCCAAGATTTGATTAAATTTTAAAGCAATGGTTCTCTCCAATTATATTCAATATTTTTTTATGACCAGAACTTGTGTCTTGCAATTAAAACTATTACACAAATATAGAGTTAACTTTAAAAGAGTTATAAAACAGTAAAAACTCGGTAGTTGATTACAAATAATATTCGGGAGATTTTATTAGATTGCCTACACTGCTGTTTCTGCTATGAACCGTGTGACGTGGCATAGTTTATATCACATAATCATTGCTAATTGTTTTTCCGTTTTTTGCAATAACATTATAAACATAAAATATGTGACAAAACAGTGTCGATAATTTAAATCAGTAAGAAGTGACGTTCATAGTTTTGGACTTTGTATCTTTATATCATATTTTTCGGTAAAATTATATGGTATCATGTAATTTTTTTAAATTAAATTAAATTACTAAGCCAGTTTAATGTAGCAATCAATTGATATATAATTTCACTGGTCAACATCAGTGAAACTGTATTTTACACGTACGTTCAGCACCGGTGGTGTGTCACTCTACTGTCGTTAAAACTTAATTTGACAGTTGCGTAACGTCCATTTGCTGTTTAAACCCAAACGTGGCCTAAACAAATATAATAATGGTTTAATGATTAAATTATTTAAACAGTCAAATATACGTTTAGAGATTCCAGTGAAAATATATTTTTACTAGTAATACACATTCACTATAATATAAATAAAAATCATAAATTAGATTATGTTTATACTAATAAAGTATATTTGTTCACTAACTTTTAGTTCATTGAGTTAAATTAAGTTCATGAAAGTTCACTGTTACAGCAATATTAATAATAGAAAATAAATTATTTCGTTTGATACTACTTACAAAATAGAATCGTTTACTAGAAACTAATAAATATAATGCTAATTTTAACAAGTAACTATTATTGAACCATTTCTAGAGGTTATCTATAACATAAAAACATATTCAATACCGCAATTTATTTAAAACTTATTTTTGTATTATCAATAAAAAAATCAATTTAAAATAAATATAATTAAATAAAGTATGTATTTTGTATGATACATATATTAAACATTTTATGTGCTACATAAATTGTGTTTCTTTTCATCGAAAAAATCTGGGGATTAACACTTAAATGCCAGATTTTTTTATACCTACTTTTGCGACATAATGGCTTTATAAATCCAATTTAATTATCAACCTGCTACATATTCGATGCGATTTTTTTTATAACTATAAAAGAAGTAGCTGGAAAATATCACTGTTGGCAGATTATTGTATATCAAAATGGCCATTAATTTAATTTGTCGTCATGATTCTTATTCGTTGAACTCGTCGCAGCTAAATCAGCACCTTTAGCGTTACATTGTAAAGGTTACATCACAGGAGCACAATGCGAAAGCCCTTCCTCGATAGGAGAAGCAGGAGGGTGAGGGACATCTTTTGCCCACTCTCCTGTCTTGTGTGTCTTTCTCATTATGCCTGCGGTGATACATCTTGATTCTCGACAAACACCTCGTTTTTAAAGAGCCAGCCTACCCTTACACAAAGGGGCACCCTTGGTCCTTTGAGACTCTAAAGGGGATAGTTTGCAGACGAAAAGGCTTCTGATCGCGAAAAATCAATGTTGTATCACATCATGGTGTACAGCGTATGTAAAAATACAATTATTAAAATAAACATTCAATAATTATTAAATTAACTGTAAGTACATGTACATATATGCTATATGTAGTTTTTTTTAAATATTTAAAATCTTGAATGTGTATCTAATATTCTCTACACTGATTTTATTAGTTTTATCCAGTAAACTATCTTTTTTGACAGATTCATATAGAAAATTGTAGAGTTATCTTTTCATATTTTTCAGTATTGCTTTCAGTAGCAATGTAGACACCAGGCGCGTACGGTGATATACATTCCCATTCGCTCGCTCGCGTGTTAAGTGAGAGATAAAGGCGTGCGTTACATGCGTTCCGCACGCCCACTTCTTCTCACTCAGTCTCGTCACTTAACACGCGAGCGAGCGAAAGGGAATGTATCTCACCGTACGCCCTGGTAGGCACTATTTTATTTTCATATGATTTTCTTAGATCTAAGAATTGTATACATATTTATCGTTGCTATAAAAACTTCATCTTAAAAAAAAATAATAGTGAAGATGAATTTATATTTATTGTTATCGATATGTGATAAAATAAGTAAATAAATGTATCTAAATTTAAAATTGTTACATATTATAACAATCGCATCATATGCGGTTATGATTATTGTTTTATTTAACTAATTAGTATTACATACTGTTATGATGATTTGAATACGAATAAGGGTAGTGGTATCGCATTTTCTTTATGATACACATACATATGTACATTTTTTTTATATGATGTACAACGTAACAAAAAAATAAATTTGAAAAGAAACTCGTTTACAATTCAACATGAAATAGTTTTGGGACTTTGAATAACAATTCCCCATAGAACACTCTCACATTTTTGTATGAGAAATTTGTTTTAAAATTCATAAAATGTTCGCTATTTTCGTATTAATTTTTAATCAATTCAACATGTGAGTTATCAATTATGTTTTTTTAAAACAAAATAGCCGTTTGTAACGTGTTATGTGTAAATTAAAAAAAATATTTTGATACACATTTCATTGGCAACAATTGCTATATTTTTTACCTTAGAATTAAATATTGAAGACTCAATATGTGTTATATCCATAATAATACTAAATTTATTTATTTTTGTTCTGAAAAGTATTTGCTTTTTATACAGTATAAAGCCCATGTTCGTTAATAAAACTTAAAAGTTTACTATATTGGTATCATGAATAGCAATCTATTCTGACTGTTAAAATAGAAGGCTTAACACAAATAAACATGTATGTAAAATCAGGCAATAATGGAGGATAATGAAGCCAGTGAGGTTGGATCGTTATATTTTATTCTGGTTCCTGAAGTGTAACTGAGAAAAAATTTAAACGAGTGGCATTTAATAGAACATTTATTTATATTAGTCTAGGATTATAGAATTTATAAAGCAATGCTTTTCAATCGATGTGTTGTAGTAATAATATTTTTTTACCGAAATTTTTGCAACAAAAACTATTAATAGCAGATATTGTGTAAACAATTAAGCAAATTCAATTAAGTTTCGTTTAAAAAATACCTTAAAATATATTTTTACACTAAAATCTATCCAATTCTTACGACCAAACATACTGTTTATCTGTAACAAAAATAATAAGTTCGTAAAACAATATTTTTGAAGCAAATAAAAATACAGAAAAAATACTTTTTTAGTTTAAAAAAAAGCACGAAACATAATTTTAAAATTATAAAATTTAATTTGTGTTTTTAATAATAATAAATAATTTAAAACGAAACAGAATCTAATACAATAAAAAAACTAATTATTATTCAGATTTTTTTATCGAATATTCTTTTTCACGTATATTATTTTTGTAACGAAATAACTGCAAAATTGTTGTTTGGTAATCTGTCCATAATTTTCTTTATCTATACATTTATAAATCAAACCAAATTTTAAATTTGCCTAGCAATTTTTTTTTTGCTCTGCAAAATGTCGCCCATCTTTTCTATAGGTATATTACAATTTGCATATATTTTCTTACACAAAAAAATCTACATATTTGTTAAATCTAGTAGTGAAAATAGGAAGTTACATATGCTATATTTTAATATGCAAATTGATTGTGTAATTAATATAGCCGCTCACCGTATAAGAACGGAACACGTACCCCCCGACATTGCGGGAGACTAGAATGCTTACGCGACAAATTAATGACTCTAAGTGGTCCAGAATGGTCCTCCCGTTCCAGCTTTTCCCATCTTGTGCGGAAGTGGGTAACGGTCTCTCTTAACTTGGTTATTTCTAACTTCATCAATTCCTCCTTGTACCATACCCCGTGGAAAGGCAATTACGGCCGGCGGTCGGTTAAGCGTCGAATCGACTATTTTATTATCCAATAAATTTATTATTGACCATATTCAAGGTCTGGGTTGCTCCCATGGTCATTATAATACGGTTTAATGTGCTAATATAGGATGTGTGTACATTGGTATAACTTGACTAACGATAACGTGCCTTTTGCAGGGCCCTTGGTGGAGCGGATGGACTCAGTGGTCCGAATGGTCCCTGTGCTCGAGATCTTGCGATGGTGGTGTATCTAGACAGCTGAGGAGATGCATTGCTAGAGAAGGCTGCAACGGGGATCCACACCGATACAAGATTTGCAACATGCAGGTATTTATCAAAATATTTATTAATGAGGTGTAAAAGGTGTAATTAAAAATGCATATATTGCCATCTCTATATACAATTTCTAACCCTCTAAAATGCGTGAATTAACTTAATGTGTTAATATGGGTATGAATAATTGTTTGTATATCAGGATTTTAATTTTTTTGGTAATCGCGCTTTTTATATTATCGCGGCCAACGGGCCGCAATGGCAGCAAGCTTTTTAAAGCACATTCCAGAATGTGTCTATTAAATTTAAAATTGGAGTCCAGGTCTAGTTCCAAGTATTTACCACTTGATTTTCATTCTAAGTTACTGTCCTGTTTACTTTTGAAAAGCGGTGGAAAAGTTTGTCTAGCTTTCATAAATATATTTGACTTTGTTTATTCTGTTTGATTTTAATTATCTGAATTACATATTTATTTTATTTTTCAAAAAAATTTGTTATTTTTTCGCGATAGCACTTGTTAAAATATCTGTGTCGTCAGCGTATATAAATAAACGTGTGTTTTAAAATTTTAGATGTTCATATACAAGATAAAGAGATACAGCTCGAGAAAACTTTCCTTAGGAACTCTCGCTGGAATTTTACGCGGTATCGAGTGTAAATGTAGCGATAGTCGGGGGTTTTATATTTGTAAAGTTTGTAAATTAAACCATCATAGAATACCGTGGCAAAAGCTTTTTCTATATCTAACATTAAAAGGCCCCATCAAATTATTAAGTCAATGCGTGGTCAAGTAATTTTTGCGGAAACCAACAGTTTATTAAAAAATTTTCCCAAGTGATTTTTTTAAAGGATTATTTTTTCAAATGTTTTACTTAATGGTGGCAATAAACTGATAGGGCGATAGCTAATTGGAATTGTGGGATCCTTATCAGATTAATTTTAACTGTTTATTTATACAAAAAATCTAATAATCGTACTTAAATCTAAAATTCACTATAAGTTTTGCTTAAACAAGTTTTCCTACCCTAATCAGGAATAATTTTCAAGAGCTTAATCTGGACTTAATTAATAATTGTACATTGACTCAAGAAAGGTTTATTTTGCACTGACTTCCTGAATCATATGAGAATTCTCAATCTGTTCGTTTCTCGAGATTCGAGAGTGGCGCCGCGAAACTTTCAAAAGAGCTCCTAAGGAATGAAGGGTCATAAGTTCAAATATAATGTAGATTGCATAATCGTTGAATAAACCGTTCAGTTGTGAAGTATGAAAGCCTGAAATTGCACGCTGCAGCCGTGCACGTAGGGGCTTACCGGGAGTTACAATGGCAACGCCGCCATGAATATGTAAATAACAGCAAAGAAAACTGGCTGCGGAGGAGGACGATGAAAATTTTGTACTCGGCTTCCCCTAGCAAAGCCCTAGCGACAAGGGCGGAATTATTAAAACGCGTAAATCTACCCACTACTACCCGAGAGTAAGTGAGGTCGGGACGCTGCGGGATGTGCTACTACCGCCACTAGGCGCTACCTATTCGAGCCTGTGACGATGTAATGTGATGATCGTGCGATAAAAAAATCCAGGTTACGCGCTCTAGTCCTCGGAATGAATGGAACTTAGGCACTCAATTTGTGATGCTTAAAAGTAAACGACAACTATGAATTGTATTGTTGTTTTTCATTAATTCTTATAGTAACTGACCAAATTTCTTTTTTTTGATTTTGATTGTGAACACAATTAAAACTTTTTTTAATTTGCTAGTTGAATGATATAAAATACACAACACATAACAAAGAAGTCAGCAATAAAAGTATTTTAACAGGTTATGGTAAATAAAATAAATGATACATTCTATTAGTATAATACTTACAAAAAAATATACTAAAACAATTCACAAAAATATAAGTAGGGCTTTCAAACCGGGTAACCAGGCATCCAAACTTTAAAAAATAACCGAGAACCGGGTAATTTTTGGCGGGTACCCAGTTATTGCCTTTTCAATAAATTATTTAATTTTTCCAAATATTAACATTTTAATCTTTTGGTTTGGACTGGTAAACAAAGTCGAATCCTATAAACGCTTTTTCTGAAAACCGAATATTCGAACGGTCTCTAGTTGTATTGTTTTGTTATTGGTAACAATGTACAATACATTTTAATTATAATAAATAATTTTAGATAATTCATTTTAGTTTTTACGAGATAAAAAAAAGCATTTAATATGTGATCTTTACATCACTCTCTAGTAAAACAAGAATATTGTTTTGCTTGAATCGTTTAATAAGTATCTTAACCAGTCTTATACACATTTTATAGTAAAAGACCAATGGTTACCAATCGCCGGAATGGCGATCTAGACGGTTTCACTTTTGAGGAGTGAACACATTTCATGGGTGTGTCCAAGAAGCGATGCAATTGGCATGCAAACATCCGCATCTGTGATTCGACAGAACTATCTCGAACCAACATTATAAAATATGTGACACTTATTCACATAATTTATAATGCTGGTGCCAAAATACTGTGTTAATTTATATTTCTTAAATGAACTAATACCGTTTTTAGTCTCGCCCCTTTGAACCTCAAAACCCAAAGATCATATTATATTTTCACTAACAACTCTAAAAGTTATAGGGAAGCAATAATTTTAGAACCACTCGAAACGCCATCTCTTATTTCAGTCTATTTCTCTAGAATCTTTGGAATTCTAATCAATTGAATAACGTTGCAAGTCTGAATTGAGATTTTGATTGAATATCGCTATATAAGTGATTCTGCGAATTCAACCAACTTCTTTAAAATATAAAAAAATTAGAGTAGGCAAAATACCTACCGGTAAATGAAAAAATATTTAATATAAAAAATGCAACGTTTTTAATTTCTAATTCGATGTTTTTTTGTCAAATTTTTTATTAAAATCTTTTTAATAGACCAATTTTAAATTTAATTTTAAAATTATGTTCTAGTAGACAAGCTTTCGACAAGCGTTATAAATGATTCAACTTACGTTATTCCACAATTGAAAATGTTCATTCTTGATAAAATCCAATATCGTGTTATATAGATACTATTAAAGTATAAAAAAACTTTCTGATTAATAAATTGTGAAATATTATAAAAATCCAAAAATAAACATATGTAAATCTATTAATTAATTTTTCACCTCCTGTAAAGTAGAATATTTACGTATTTAACACTTACAACGTTATTCGCTTCCCAAATTCAATTAAATAAATAACGATGAAGCACCAGTTACAGGGCAAAATAACAGTTTTAGAAATGCTAGTTGATATGTTTGTATATCATTCCAATTTGCCAATCTTGCAATAAATAATTCTGTACTAATAATAAAAAGTGTATTGTTAACCTTTATATAGTTAAATACACAGTATAAACAACATACCACTTAATTTGATTGAATTTTCGACTTCACCAACAAAATACAAATGTCTAAATTCTAAAAACCACAAGCATTAGCTCGCAATCAAACAGCAAACTGTTAGATTGAAGGTCTGATGTCAAGCGGTAAACAACGTCATGTGCAGAGCGTATGCTACACACAACAAAGTTCTTCACTTTTTAGAGTTGAGAGCTTATGAAACAGCTGGAGTTGGGCTTTGCACCAGCTTTCGGACCGCAAAACTGTGGCTTCGAACGAGGTGTCTCGACAAAACTAAACCGCATACTAACCAAGCCCCTTTGGCAGCTTATGTGGGTCTAGAATTTAGATCCACGAAATAACTTAATTATTGCCAATATTCATGTACAAAAAAATATATAAATAATTCTCTAAAGAAACTCAGATGAATAAAATAGCCTTACAATTAATTCAAATCTCATTCGGATACACGAAAATCGAATAATAAAAGTTAACGTCTATCGGTTCCCAGAAAATATTTTTTTCGGAATTGCGGTTCCTGAATGGCTTAATATTTTTATATCCGTTCATGCGGAGCGTCCTATGAAAATTTGTCATTTCGTGTTCTATTTTCAAAGAAATTGCTCGAGATACAATTTGTGAAATAATATTATTTAAATAGAAAAAGAAATGGTATATATAATATTTTATTGTACATATATAAAAAAAATTTAATGTCCCCGAAGCAAAACTTATAATAATTTACAAGCTGTGTGAAAATTAATAAAGACATACCATCAGTCTCAAATGTAATTATGTTAATGTTTGTGTATTAAAATAATAAATTTTAAGTAAATATACAAAACTTAAACATTAACAGACTTTATGTCATTATACAGACATCTATTATAATCAATCTCTGTTACGTTGTAATTATAACAAAAATCTGTTGTTATTTTATAGTTTCATAACGGCATATAGTTTCTTATTATTTTTCAGACACACATCATGATGATATGTTTCGTGGTAGTATTGTTAAAAAAGAGATATCAATAATAATTAAAATCAAGAAAACTTTACTGTCAAAGATTTGTAAACTTTAAAAGCTTTGTTATCAAAATTTAAAATAATTCATTAAATAACAAAATTTTTCTTTCATAAATATGTATATATTTTTTTATACGTACATATATATGCGTAGATGTTTATTTCTGTACACTTTTATTTTATTTTCTTAAAAAGTGCAAATAAACATGTCCATAGACATTTATAGGTAGTATGTATGGCATTAATAAAAATGTGCTCAAAAAGCATTACATCACAGCTAACACGCTCGCGAGTTCTTTTTCAAATTATTTTTAAAAATATAACTAAAATTTTATAAACAAAGTAAATTTGTTCATTTTTTATCATGAAACAATTTTAACAACTAACAAACAATAATTGTATTGCTTTGTAATATCCTAAAAGGTAGACAGTTCCAAATTAATATCGGAGAAGTAAAGACAAAACTGTACCAAATATCATCGGGTGTGACTCAGGACAGAGTGAGTACTTTTTGGCATCCATTGCAAGAACCACTGCCGTTACCAGTACTAGGGCTCTATGAGTCCAACCCAATGGGCGGCATCCAGCTTTTAAGGGCTGAATGAACGGGATCCACCCCCCGTAGTACTAGTGTTTCTCTCGAGCGTTCTGGGAAACGCTCTTCTGACTACTTGCAAATCAGTTGCATAGCATTACCTTTGCATGCTATTGCATTTCGATGCGCTTTATCCTTGTACATCACTTTTAGTGATGCCTCAGTTCCAGCCTTCGGTCCTTAAGGGCTGAGCCCTTTGACCAGCTGGCGTTGAAATGCAATGCTTTGCTCGTCATTGGTAGTCCAAAGGACGCTACTTTGGTTGGGCAGTCACAGAGTTTACTTCCTCTTAGGAGCTTGGGAATTCAAACTCAGAAGAAGTCCCTCACTCTCCCACACTGTTAACGGCGAACTCCAGCGGGTGGTCGACTGGCGCCGAAGTGTGACTCAGAAGAGCGTTCTTAGGCCGATTCTGTATTAACTGAGTCGCTAGAAGCTCGAACAGATCGGTTTAAGCTTCGCCACACACGCAAACTGTCTGAACTCGAACATCAGTGTTTTTTTCGCGTCCATTTAAAACGGTTGTCTGATGTCTCTTTGTCATAAAGTAATAACAATTTATCACCAAAATCTTATGTTATACGTTTATTTTATATTAGACCGATAGCGGCAACTTTGACATAAATTAATAAAGGCGAGCGGAAATGGGCCGGGTCATAAAATCACCTAAGGGACACATTTTAACAAAAAATACTGTTAACCCATCGGGTGCGGGTGCTTGGATCTGCATGTCCGTATCCAATCCGTTCGTTTTGAGCACGGACAAATCTGTCTTTTCTTACCACACGCGATCGGATTTGTTCGCCGGGCACCCGCGACGGACAGATCCGCGCGTGTATGGCCAGCAGGTTATTCGCAATAGATCTTACTCAGTCGAACTCAACAAGAATCGTTTCATTTGCCAACGACACTACAATAATGGCGTCTGATACTGACCCAAAAATTGCACTGAAAAGACAAGAAAATCATCTCCCAAAAATCCAAGCTTGGCTAACTAAATAGCGAATCAGAGCTAATGAAACTAAATCAATCCATACTACATTTACTCTGAACAAATAAATATACTTAACTTCCGGTATCCCTTAACGTAAAAAGGATACCACAAGGCAACTCCGCCAAATATCTCGACAAAAAACTAATCTGAAAAACACATATTAAGAATAAAATAAAAAATCTGGACCTTACTGGCTCACAGGACAAATTAAGACTTATAATTCGAAAACAAAATTATTATACATAGCTTTATCATAAAACGAGCAGATTTGTGGTCTGACCTCTTTATCAATATTCTTGAGAGATTCTAGAATAAATACCCCAGGTGCTCCTTGGTTTGTACCTAACAATTATATATTAAGTGATTGCAACTGTGTTAGTATAAAATAAACAGTTAAAAATATAAGTGAGCAATATTTAAAATATTGCTCATTTAATAAAAACAGTATATATATATATAATATAAATTTATATATTATCCCGCTTCGTGTATATACAAATTCGGAGTTGTAAACATTTTATCATTTGAAAGAAATAGTCTAGATAGCATATAACCATGCGAATATATTATTTCTGGCGTTTAGCTTTAAAAAAGGCTTAGTTTTCCCATGTATGCTGTTATCGCTGGTACATATTTAACAAACTAACAACCGCTAAAAATACCTATGAATGGTTTAGGTTGGATTTTAGTATAGGTTTATTTATGAGCCCCAACTTTGGGCGAACCTTGCATCAAGTTTACTGCGTTCTATCGTGCACTTTTACAATTCTCCGAATCTTTCGATCGCACATTAAAATTTATACACCTTTCCCATTCACCGACATATTTCCTAGCGAGCGAATTTTTACGGCCGTTGCCGATGAACCTTTTGTCGGGGATTTATTATATGAAAAATAAACGACACCGAGTCCGTCTCTGTGCGTTATAGTCGTTGCTTTTGTCCGGTCGTAACAAAAGGGCTCTAATGTTTTTCAGACGTTCGGCAATATTGTTTTTTTTTCTCTTTGCCTCATTCGTACTCTTTATTAAGGCGCGTAAACTCTTTGAATATGCCCTTATGCCCATATGAGCAGACACACTCGGGCAGTGTTTCACAAACTATTGTACGTGGCACTGTGTATCTATCGATCCCTAATGAATATATTGATTTTTTTGAGAATTCACAATGTAACTTAATGTAAATTTAAAAGGTAAAACCAACTTTAGTTTTGAATGTAAATACGATTTTAAAATTATATAATAATTATAAAGCTTCAGATATAGCTAATATAATTTCATCAATGACAATGAATGGCTCTCATTTTTGTCATGAACTTGACTAATTCACGACATTATTTTACCTTACCATAATATTATTTCAAATGCAACTCGCTAAGAGCGGGATTAAAAGTTGTCATAGTTGACATTCCCTTTAATATATCGGCAAAAACATTATTGTGTATGCTAAGCTTATTAGAAATCTGCAGATTTACACGAGAGTGTAAGTTGAAAACTCGAACGCTTATGTCATGGCCACAGTGGTTAAGAGAAAAGGACGCAATTGCACTTCTCTAGAGTACTCTATTACCTACAGATGAAAATCGACGCCACCTCTTAGCAACGGCATTATATGTGTCGCGTTCATCGACCAAATCAGCAGACAGTTGAAAAAATACAAAAAAAATTTTGCGCGTAAGAAACGCTTACAAATCTCAAATCCTAAATCCGAATATATTCATACAAAAACAAAGAGCCTTTTTGTTAAATTAGAACTCGTCTTTAGATGCATTTTTTGCTTATTACGTTATTAAGTCATAAACGTCGGCAGGTTGACATGGTTTTTAAGTATCTGACACAAAGTTTTATTTATATCGGCGCCTAAAAATAGATTGCACATGTTGAAAGGACCCGTCAGAAATGCAAATGTTATTAGCAAATAACAGTACTTGAAATCTTTATTGTATTATATGCAAAAACTATGACTAAAAACACTAATCCGGAGTTTAAAGATTTTTGGGAGACGCTGTACTCAGGTATTATATTTTTCGCGTGTATGTATGGAATTATAAATATAAACATGCGTGTGGAACGAGAGAGAGAGACTTTTTATATATCGCAACAATAAAAAGGGCAACAATTGCCGCTCATCTCGACCGAATGGCCGGGAAAAATTCTCGTAACACACATATAAAACTCTTCTTGCCCTTATTTATTTAACCCATTTATATATAATACATATTTTGTGCTTTCTGATGCGTTGAATTATTAAAGATGCGAGCACGTACATTTATTAAATTATTAAACAATTTATGAAATTAATAATGCACTTGTATTCCATAAACAAACTGGCATTTATTTATAATCAAAGTAAAACAGCAACACATTTAAAACGAGTATGTAAAGCTTGTGTTTGTAGCAACACTGCCACGTTAACTGACGTTGAAGGGAATATGAAATGAATCTTAATTCTTCCCTTTTCGAATATCTCTCGTTATAAGAAATCTAGGGCTTTAAAATGCATATTAATTATGTACACTCTATTCTATATGAAGTAATTATTTTAATTCAGATTCATGCCAATGATCAATTACAATGCAATGGTACCAGAAACGGATATAGATTTTTCTAAATTATAATATTATTAAGCACATAACCAGTCATATTATATAAATCACATTCCATTTATGTTATTATCAAATTTATATATATATATATATATATATGTTTATGTATTATACATATGTATTTATATTTTTGCCGAAGCTCAGAGCATGTTAACAAAAATCCAAGCAAACCGCACAAACATACGGCACATTTTCGAATCCCAAAAGTCGTATTGTTTTCACAGCAGCTTACTGCGGACGTAATTCCGTCGGGATTGCGGATTCCGGTCAGTCCTGAATCCCCACACCCCTAAAACCTGAGGAGATTCCCTGGACCCTCGGCGCGAGATATTAGGCCCCTTAGACAACTAAATAGGCAAACAGGCGCACAAATACAAGATTATTAATCACCTGAGATAATAATTAAAACATGAAGTCAGGAATAATTAAAGCAGTAGCCTTTAGCTTAACGCCCTGTATAGGATGCACACTAGAATCTTTCAATTAGAAATAAGTATTTTGTTGAACAATTCTTAAAATTATTAATATTTGTCTATATTGAAATCTGCTTTCTTGCGCTCTCAGAAATAATACACTCAGCAAGTCTTTTGAGCAAAGGAGCTTTAAAAAAATATTTGGAGCTATCAAAAACGAATGGAATTTACAATAGAAGAATAAATCAAGTGCTAAAGGAGCTGACTAAGCATGTAAAAATAAAAAAACTAAGATGGGCAAGGCACATAGAAAGAATTTAGATCCTCTAAAACAGAGCCACAGAAAAAAACAAGCTAGGAGATGACCTAAAAAAATATGGAACGATTGCTTCAATGATGATCTGTGAAAATTAAAAATAAACTGTAAGACTATGGCTTAAGAAATTATTGTGAACCAAGCCAATAACTATAAAATACTATTAAATAGAGCCCTTGACGCGTACTTGTGATAGAAGCCGTTGCATCCCTTTTTGTATTTGTGTGTTGTAAAAAATAGAGAAAATTCAGGACAAATTTTATTACTCACGTAATTCTACTCTTTGTCATTGAAAAATATGTAAAATAATACGTGACTGAATTACGAATTACAAAAGCAAGAAATGTATCAATATGAAATATGGGAAAATACAAATAATTTGATTATGACTATAAAATTGTACCTTTATAAGTTATAAAAAGTAATAATTAATAAAAAATACTTATTAAAAGCACTACTAATATATAGTACATAATTTTGATAACATAAAACATTTTTTTTAATTGATATTTTTATGCTTATATTTTATTAAAATATATATTTTTACATTATATATAGAAAATTATCAGTAATATTTATAGCAATAATAATATTTGTTTAGAAAATGTAAACATTTGCAATTTTTCAAATATGGGCTTCAATTAATACAAAATTAACTTCCTAAATTCGTTTGCATTGTTTAAGATTTACAAAATATATTAATTTAAATAATTCTAATATGTAAGTACTACTCTTACTGATAATAATAAATAAAATCGCTACTATGCTCTAAACAAAATTATTAATAGCATTTAAAACGTTGTGGTTATTGTGCAGCACTGAGTATCTAGCACGATTTCTATATTCTTTATTGTGCTACATTTTTTTAATGTCAGATTTTTCTTTCATTTCTTAAAGCCACTTTTTGTTAAGATTTATATTTCATTGCTATTTTTCCTTCCGGGATCTTGTTTTTAAAGCAAAAAGGAAAATTACTAGCAATCTATGATTATTAGTAAAAACACGTTGCGTCAATCACATACGAACTCAGCTTTAATGGATCTAATCTTTGGGTACATTACAAGCATTGTGGTTCATTTTTTGGTTTAGATTAGGATTTGTAATACCTGTAGTACCAAAACTGATATTGAACCAAAAATCTACCTTTGATACTCCCTATATTACATTTAAAAAAATATATAAATAATAATATCTTAATCACATAAATATCACCATAAAAACAAACTCAAACTAAAAATTAAATTAAAGACATTCACATAAAACAATACGTTCGACTTCCCATCGAATACCTTTATTCTTTGGACTCATTAGCAATATGGAGCTGCTTTCTTAGATTGGCGTCAGTGTATAAGGGTTTTTTTTTACATATAACGCAATTTATTTTTAATTATTCTTGTCAGTGATTCGTCAAAGCTTCCTTGAACGATTTTAAAAGGCGTGACACTTTGTCATATCGATAGAAGACTGGAAAAAACATCAAGAAAACATTGAGAGCATCACGACTACCACATCACCGGCTGATACAAGCCACGAGAAAAGCATCGACTACACCTGAATAAACGATTGCCAGTCGACACACCAGCGAAGACTCTTGGACTTTCAAGACCTGTCATTTCAACTCCACCTCTTGATACTGACATTTACAATTCTCTGTTACCAGCTTTTCCGGCATCTACGTGGCTGCAAAGTCATACTTTTCGGCCTCAAAACCCGAAAGATATAACTGGAGTCGAACGAACCCCTGTTCGAAAGCAAGTATATAAATAAACTTCAAATGAAAAGTGAGGGATAATCAACATCAGAACAGATTCAATATAAAATGATCTTCAAATCACGTTGAGATGCTATTTATAACGAAGAAGTACTAAGGTGGAAACAGAAAATAGTTCTTTCATATGTGTATATCTCTATCGACGGATTTAAGCGTCTTAAGTGAAAAGAGTATTATATCTAACAAACTATGAAAATCCGCGACTTTTATTTGTGGAAATATTTTTGCAAGTCTCTATTGTTGATGTTAGAATAAAGCGTAAAATAAATCCAAGAATTTAAATTTCAAGCAATAAACTTTTTCATAGTTTTAATCTAATATAATATCGCTTTTATTCTTTGAAAGCAAAATGTAATACATATGCTAACTAAAGTTGATATATAAATGATCCTTTTGACATTAATTATGTTTTTCTTCACGTAAAGTCGGTTCAATCCCACTGTGCGATGAAAGAACTATCACACGACCTCAGAAGAAATGGCAGAAGATTACCACTTAATTCCGTGGATGTAACATAACGTACCGCGTGCACGTGACGCATTATTGTGTTTTAGCCGAGAAATTATCGCGCATAGAGTATATATTATACATATTTTATATACTGTTCTATATGGCGTTGTACGAGACAGTAATTATAAGGATTATGCGTATAAATATTAAATGACACATTACGCCGCTGGCTTTTGCCCTCGCTAATTATGAATGTTAAGTATTTAAAAGCGTGTATAGTGAACGAGATTGGATTGGTGGGTTAATTTAAGGTCGCTAATCGACTCTGAATTATTTACTAGTTTATTAATCTAGGTTGTTGTAACTAAAGTGATGGAGGAATAATATAATATACCTAATCGGTTAACGACGCAATTAAGGCTTATAAAATTTTAATATGAAATTATATAATTTTAAATAATATATTAGATAGCGCACTTTTACACTAAAAATCGTTAATGGCTAGTAAATTCCTGATCCCGCATGGTGCAATAAAATCGGCTTAAAGATAAAACGCTGAATTTCATGGGCAGTAAATATCTGAATATCTGACGCATGTCTTCACTTCTTGTTATTTTAATGGCTTTTACAAATTTGTGGTTATTGTGCGATACTAGGTGTCCTGCGCGATTTTGACATTTATTGTCGTGCTATAATTTTTTGTATAGGCTGATCCTTCTATCGTTGTTTAGTCACTTATTATTATTTGTATAAGCTCTACATTTATCACAGACGACAATGCTATTGTTATCTTTAATTTTTTAATTCATTGTTAAGAGTCATTCACTGTTTCCGAGATCTCTTAATTAATGATTAAAAACTACATAATATTAAAATGTATATAAAGGCATTACAAAATCACAATTTGAACTTTACAATTATCTTGTATTTAATTATATTCGTACGTAACTAAATTCCAGTGACGTCAAAGGACCGAGAAAATTAAACACGCCCACGGTTGGCAGCCCCTGGAGTAAACTATGCAGGCCAAGTGCGAGAAACCGTCGTAGCGGTCTACGATAATGTAGAGACGGCGGAATTGTAGTAGAGAGCCAGCAATGTTTACACGTAATTTTATTGTAGAGGTTATATAGGTGGCTTCTCCTCTCCTCTCTCTCATTCCGTTCATGTACTGCTAACCGGGTCGTGATCTGACCAAGGATGCTCAAAATGTCAAAGCGATTACCCACTTATTTATTTTTATTATACGGCACGCCGTAAAACGACGCGTAAACCCTTTAATCGAATGCTTCGGTACGATGCGAATTTGTACTTATAACCTATATCAAACTATATTTTATGTGACTCGTGATTTTTATTCATACATAATGTAGATGGTAGTATCGTTGAACTGTAAAAATCTTGTCTATATAACTGAAAGTTTAGTGCTTTCATTTTAAATAAATATGATTACAATTTTCCTTTACATACAAAGTGAAAATCCGCTTCCTTGATTTTTTTCTGTCTATTTCTCAAAAATAAAAATAAGAGATAAAAAAATTATTACAAAAATCTAGCAATAGAACAGGTTACTTAACAGTTAAAATTTATTATAGTTACACTATTTATATATTTGCCAAAAAGTATAAAACCTATTAATATGTAGAATAAATTTAGCTGCATAATACAAATTATATTTATATTTTAAATATGGCAACTTTTTCATTTTTTGAGGGGAATTTCAACCACCCGCACAATTTGTTATAATTTAGAAGTCATTATTACGATCATTTCAAACAAACTGAAACATGTTTGTAAGGCCACACTTGAGTTATTAATAAAATTTGTTGCAGACCAACTAATAGCACATAGCATGCGCGCTAGACAATACGTTCTGCCCTGCGCATTATACTATTGTTAATCTACCCTTAGTTGCCGATCTCCGGAGCTACCTTGACCGTTTCTATTTCAAGGCATAAACACATTTCGTGTGCGTTCAAGAAGCGCTGCAATTGTCCCTCAAACATTCTTATCTGCGAAACCTTATTTTATACATCAATGAAATCGACTGTTTTAATAAATAAAGACTTTTTTTGTCATCGTTCACTTTGAGAACACACATTTATTCAGTTGGTCCACAACATCCGCATCCTTTTATGTGGGCTCCCGCATATGGTTCCGGATAAATATCCAATGTGTACCTGGTTCCGGTGAACACGTGTAAGGAAAAATGATTCGGGCGTAAAAAGGCAACGACGGGGCAGGGTACGCGTGAAAGGATTTTTCCTTGTTGCCTCATAAAAATATTCGACAGGATTTTCTTATATTTCATTGTGGAAACCTTTGCCTTATTTAGCTTTATACCGCAACCTCGCCCATGCCTGACCGGGATAGACTCAGAGAGAAAAAATATCATTCAGTTTATGATTTTGGATAAAAGCGTATTAAATTCACCGTTGATATCATGATAATATATATTTTCGACCATTATCATATTTTAATATAAAAAATGAACAGCAAATACATTAGTGATATATGTACATACATCGTTATTTAACAATTTAAAGGTTGGGTGATCAAACCAATATTAGTTACTAGATTGTGTTGTATCTAATTGATTAAAAATAAACTATTTGATTAGTTTGGATAAATAATATATTGTTGATAAGCTATGTAAAATTTTAATTTAAAATCAAATGCTTTATTAACACTTCACAACAATTTTGATGTAGAAGTTTTTACCTAAGAATCTATATGTTTACATTATGTTAGCATATATAATAGCATATATTCTGAGTATACGAAAAAAATAAAGACAGTCTACTAATATAAATTTATTTGCATAATGTTAATAGTAGAAAATGTATTTATGATTCAAAAATTGCTTACACAAAAGCAAATACATAATTTATTGTAAATCTTTTTCTGAAAAATAATAGGTGTTAGCCCAATGAGCTACGACTAATTAGGCATTCTGGTTTTCTGATGCTTTTTTTATTTTCCGTGAAATGAATATTCTCATTTTCACCTCTTGAATTTTCCGAGAATTCTTGAGAAATTTTTATGATTAAAAACATATATAATTTCGAGCTTTTGCTTTTTTTTAATTTTTCATATTTAAAATATGATAAAAATAAAATTAAAATTAGATTGAAGTATGCCGCAAATATTAAGGTGTAACTCAGAAAAGCTCATACCCATTTTTGCATTCTACCGATTTTCACTACAAGCGGTTTCTTGTTACCTAATTATTAATGTAGTTCTTAAATTACCGAAGCAAAAATAAGGCCATAAAAGAAGTTGGGAAATGTTTCTGACCTCTACTAAAAGTTTCCAAGAAATCATGCATATGTTCAAACATCTGTCACGGACCCACCTTTTTTATGCAGCTAGTTAATTTAATATTTTTAATACAAATTTATTTTTTAACAAAATTAAACTTTTTAAATTGAGATTTGGCATTTTTCTCGAAAACTTCTTAAGAACCTTAAGCACCAAAGGCTCTTAGTAATATATCAGTGCCATCTAATTTATTAATTATAAATAATTATTACAGCTTAAAATTAATATATGTCACGACCTATCTCAATTTTAATTTTGATTATTAATCCGTGAGATTAAAAAAAACTAATCTGTGCTGATAGATCAGAATTATACTTATATAATAGTTCTTAATTTCGATCATCCAGACGCGATGGAAATTAAAAAACACTAGGTTCGTATAGGATGTTAAAACAAAACAACCTTTATTTATATAATATATATATATATATATATATTATATAAAATAAATATAAATAATGTTAAAATATATATAATTCTTATGGTTAACATTATGTGTTTAACCCACCTAAGATCATTGATTCTTTATATTCTAAGGTACCCAATGTATTGCCAAGTTTGTAATTTGAAATATATTCTTATATACAGATATGTATATATTACATAATAAAAATATTATGATTTTGTAATATGAATCGTTTTCATTTAACAATGTCCGACCTTTATCATAAAAAACTTGAAAACGACTCGTTTATACCGAAACCAATTAGCGATTCTGGTGATGCTGAGCGGAAAAAAAAGTTTGTAATCTCAAAGTCGCAAAGTCGAACATCGAGCAATTATCCGATAATATAAAAAGGGGAGCTTTTGCACGGGCAACTTTGCAAATATACTTAGCCGATATTATATTGAACGCGGGGATGTCGATTTGGCGGCTTTCGGCGAAAAATTTCAGCATTTATCACGGTCAATCAAGGAAATGAGAAAAATCTCGAACCGAAAGAGAGTTTTCCGACGGCGGAGATTTTTCCTCCGCAGCAGCCGGAATCTGTTGTTGATCTGAAAACGTCGCGAGATTTTTTCTACACTTTTTTGTGGAAAATTCGAATCGCGAATATTGCCTTTGAGCGATTTTTCCCGCGACTGCTTCAATCATCCCATACGTATTATGTTTGAAGGATATGTATTATATATAATAAGATATTACGTTCAAAGTGGAAATACATATATAAGAGGATTACATTTTGTAGCAAACGCTATACAAATTATTTAATTGGTATTGAATAAACTGAAAAAAAATATAATCTTTCAGTTGTAGTCCGGGTTATAACAAAAAAACATATTACTAACGTTGCAGAATAGGGATATAAAAAAAGATTTATTAATTGTTAAAGTGTGTTTAAATCTTTTGCCATGATGAGTGGGTCATTATTTATAAATGCTCACAAATTGTTCGAAAGAGCACCATTATTTCGTTTTTAAACTAATGCACCATCAAAATTCTCTGAGCATCCCAAAAACTGAAGAAATGACTTGACCCGCTAAAAGACCAGCTTTTGACTTCTTAAGTTGTCTATCAAATCTTTGGGTGAACTATTGCAAATGATTTTTTAGCTTGACAATAATAATTAATCAGTAGTCACAAATGTATTATACAATGATGTACTTTTTATTACAATAAGTGTAATAAGAATTATAACATATTTAAATTTAATTGAAACAGACTTTATCTTGACGATATTCCAAATCAAGCCCTTTAAAAATATTTATTTTAGTAACCAAACTAACTCAACAATCCGTTTTTTTAATGCGCAACATATTTATAGGTAAAAAAAGTTTTTAAATGTATTACTAATTTAAAAAAAATAGCATTCATACAAAACAAAAATATTTATATATTTTACAAAAATATTTGAAGTGCAGTTAAAAATAAACTAAGACATATTTCTTGCTTAAATCTTTCTAGGACGATAAACAATATTATTGATATGTAGCTTCTAAGAACGTTTTAAAACCTCTTTGTAGAATTTTTTTTATGGTCTCTGATTAAACTGTATTTTTTTTGAGTTGCGAAAAAATACTTTTATAATATTTTTTTTATTTAATACTAAATAAATACTCTATTTTTAAGCTTTAAATTTGTATTGTTACTGCGTAATAATGTATCCAATAATATTAATAATACGAATTTATTTATTTAAAATAGTTTTTGTAACAAATACTAGATAAATTTTGATAATAGTATATTTTCCCACATCACCGCCAATATTTCACGTCTCAGCCAGAACACCTCTTTTCACTTTGGTCCGCGCCATATATTACCTCTAAGGTACTGTATGAATTTTCGCGTTTCGCCCACCCATTAGAAAGCTATTTGTCAATTGATTTTGGCGCCCGCACCATACACGCGTGGAGGAAAATTCGGAAAATTGTCACACGGGACATTAAGCCTATTGGATTGAAGAAAGAAGGGCGAAGCCGCAGCGTCCCGGGGGTGGAGGTCCCCCCCCCTCACCCCACATTGGGGGCTCACGCGCGACCCTTTAGGCTTTTATATCATATTTTATTGGCTGCTTGGTACGGCCTTACCCCTTGGAAATGGTATTGCCTCCAGTCTCGTCGTGCGCTGGAAGGAACACACGTGATTCGCCGGACAATGTCTGAATCAAATGGGAAATCTCTATGAAAAAACATGTTTTCATTTCGAATCTCACGGGGCTCGAGGCAAATTTTCCACAAGAAGGAAAAACCCTCAGCGCTATTTATTCATAAGGACGTGATGTCGCACTATTTCGGCATGGAAATATACGCACTCTTCGTTTTATTTTGCGGCGAAAAAAACTACCAAGGGAAAAAAATATAAGTGTATTGCGACAATTTTATATTTTCAGTGCTTGCAAATCGCTATTACCGTTATTACGCGAATAAGCTTAGTCGTAAAGTAAATTCTCAGAAAAAAATACAGTACGACTGCTGGAGATACATATATATGAATGTATATTATATAACGAGATAAATAATGAAAACATTTTTATTTTACTTATATTATAGCCTACATAATAGTAAGTGTTACGTGTATATATTTTTTATTTGAGAGCTAGGAAAAGTTTATATTTTGGCAAATTTTGTATACAAATCATTACCGTTTCCGCTACGATCCGTATGACGTGGCAGTGTCTTACATCAACAATATGTTTGAAGTGTTTTGAAAAAGACCGTTTTAAGTGTAAGTTTAATTGTTTAATTTTTTTGTTGCTAAAGTTCATCGTTTACTTTAATGACAATATCTTAATGAATCAGCTTGTCGTGAATTAAATCGTTCCCGAAATAAATTAAAACATTATTATTGGCATTAATGATCTCTGGTTTTATTTTCACTATATTTAATTATTAATGAAATTAATAATGCGTTTCGTAGCATTAAATGCGGTGATCCCGCACGCGATTAGTGCAGGTGTATCAAACAAAAAAAAATGTCCAGAGACCAACTTTATTGTTCTTGATAAAGAATCAATTTTTCGGATTCAGTTTACTAATCTCAATATTTATAACAATCGTCTGATATCCTGGGATTATATTCCTGACTCATATGTAATAAATATATTTTTAATTACATATTTTAACTCTCTAAGTAGTGAGTTTTTTTTAATTTGTTAATATAAACCTGGGAGCGAATTAATTTGACATATTTATTTCTGTTTCTATTTTATATTGAATCTGTAGCACAAAAATCAGTGATTCTCAACATATTGCCTTTTTTGTATTAGTATGTTATAAGTAATTTAAACATTTGTCTATTTTTAAATTTCGTTAGTTTATTTTACATATATATTAAATATTCTTCAGCTTTCATGGAACTTTTCTTTATGTCAATACAGACGCGTTCAATATTTTTTATAGAATTAATATAAAATAAATTTTGTTATGGTGATTTATTTCGTACTCTTTATTAGTATTAATTTCTATAGAAATCATTCACATTAATTCAAATTATTAAAAAAGTTTTTTAGTTATTATTTGATTAGTTTATTATGTAAATATATAATTATCTGGTGTACCTCAATACAGTGAAAGATTACCTACCGTACATGTACGGCGATACTCCTCAAAGGATTAAAACGATCGTTTAAATGCAATAATCTGACTAATAATATAAATTTAAATGACCCTGATAAGAATTCAATTTCGAATGTGTTTTACGATAATACACATGAACATAAGCTATTTCTAGAACGTAACAAATAAAAAAATAAAAGACATAAGATGGCAAAAAGATCAATATAAATTGGGTTTTAATGGAGGAAAGTGTTCCTTTAATTCAATTGACAAAATCTGATAAATTTTATTTTTTGCAGATTGTCCTAGAAATATATTTTTTGTAAATTCCTACCTTCGTACAATATGTATGTATTATAGATCTACTATAGATCCCATATTTATTTAGCTTTGTGGAGATGTATTGCTTTAAATGGCTGCTTCATAATTTTTCAACAAATTCATCATCTGAGTTCTCTTTTTCACACATATTTTCAATGGTTTTTTCACTTTTAATAATCGTTACATAAAATATAGTTTGCTTTTTATGTTTCTACAATCTTTGTACCATCTTTCATCCAAATAAACATTCCCTGTTCTGACCCTAAATTTACAACATATTTGTTTGTTTATAACGGCATTATAGTAAAAAAAAGTTGCCGATAAGTTTCGGTAGTAGTTTTCTTTTCATTAGAAACGAATTACTGAACTAAACTCGCTCTTGCCGAAGTTAGGATTTTTAATACACTGCAAACAAATCGCCGCATAAACCAATCTACCAATCATAAAACCCCAGCAGAAACAGCAGTACTGCTAATTTAGTATAATAACTCGTTAAGAGCAGAACGCCAGCTTCGCAGTTCTTTAGACAGATAAAAGCTGTGTATCTTGAAAAGTGTTATTGCTAAATTTCTATTTCAATACTATGCTTTTAATATTGTCATTTAGCTGATTTTAAATTACAAAAGATTTAGAACGAATCACTGGATTTTACCAACTTTGTAGGAATATATTTTTTCAGGCCAAGGAAATTAGCATTCTCGTATGCGGCTCGGCTAAATCTCTATTGAAAAATTCGTTACGGTTGAGCGGTCGGGCCGCAATCATTACCATCCGGGACATGGCCGCAATATCTCCCCATTTTCGCCGTGGATTGTTTGCATTGTTTTCTGGCCAATCGATCCGGCCCACTTTTGCCCCCGAAAACAGCTTCCGATTGGCCGTAACGACTGCATAGCTTCCCACCGAATGCATTCCGAAACACCCTGTGCTCTATATTAAATTTTTATTTTTGCTTGTGTATTTTGTTTCATCACGTGTTTGATATCACGTACTACCGTAGTTATTAAGCACGTGCCGCTGTGAATTGGAAACTTGAAATTTAATCCACGGATGGATAATTAATTTCTGCTTGATTTCAAGAAAAAATCTTTAGAATTTGAATACATTTTTATAAGCAAATATCGCACCAATTGAAAAACATGCATATACACAATTTTCAACGTCAGAACTATTTAAATGCCAAAATTTTTTAGGCTACTCTACAATTTTAGCAGTAGAATTTATATGTTCTATATAATATGGCAAATTCAATATTTAAAAAATATTACATTCAATGTAAAGTATTGTATTTTTTTAGTCAATCTACCGCCAATTTGGAGTAAACTGCACATAATTTCACAAAATAAATATGTACCATTATATTGTCAACTTGCAAATTTAGCGAAAATCGTCGCGTAAGAGAATAAAGATAAACAACATAATGGCGGTGGCAAATATAACTGGCCTACATTCCCCACTGTCGTTTTATGCTACTGTCGTCGTGAAGGTGCTATGAAAGCGGAACGCGATATTTACGGTGCTGAAGAATTGTTTTCGGGGGACCTTTATTCTCGCCGTGTCGCCATTATTACTGTGAATTTTTAAAAGTCAACCGCCTCCCGTTTTTGCCAAATTTGTATAGCACTCTTAATAAGAAATGTATTATTAGCATTACAAAAGTGGAAATTTTCACCACTGAACCATTTGACCCCATTAGCTTGTAGAATTATATTTTGTTTTAAACCAAACCAATGTGTGGAATACGCGTTGATCAAATAATTATTTATAGTATTGTGCTATTGGTCAAATTACTGGATCGTGTTATAGTTCTGCATAGAAAAGTAGCTGGTGCACGGATGAAATAATAATAAAGTCTCCCTTACTCTCTTTTTTCATCGTATCAGCAACCAATTGCTAGTAATAGAGAGTCAATGCAACATGTCTTACATTTTTTTTCTATTGACCCCTTTGATAGTCAGATGAAAGCAACCGATCCCTTCTCAAAATAAAGCTATTTTTGTTCACTTGAAGAATAACATAAATCTATGGTGTAAGGCAAGATTTTTGTGGATAAGCTGTTGCAAACGGAATGAAAACTTTAGAATACTTTTAAGAAAATAAAACTTTGCAATATAAAATATTATAAATAAATAACGACAGAATAATTATGGAAACATATATAAAATTTACTCACTCCCAGATGTATACTAACGAAATAACAAATGTTTGTAAATTAACTCACTACTTAAAGGGTTAAGGAATGCGTCAACATGGTTTTCTGCAATAGTTTTTGTGTGCCTAATTCTTTCATAACAAAAAATAGCCTTTTTACGCTGCTATTGTACTATATTAGCGAGTCGTTTAAAATCGTACACGATTGCGTTTCGGAAATCTGTGCAGTATCGAAGTGTTTTCTCGTTGACGGGCTAATTTTTGTGTGGCATGATTTAAATGCTACTATAATATACTATTTTTTGATATGCCGATCTTTTATTGGTTTTATAAATTTATTTTAGAACTCTTTTTTTTAAATTAATTTTCTGCAATACTTTGCCTATGATTTTTTAATTGTCTAGAACTTTCACTGACCTGCTTTTTACTGAGATTCACTAAAAATCTTGTATTTCACTTTCTTTATAATTATCAATCGTATTCTTACCCATTTTTGATAGATACACACAGTATTTCTTAATTTATTTTGCCACAAAAACTATCTGTAAGTTAAATTTCTAACATAGATAAAGTTCCTGAAAATTATATAATTGAGCTTAAGATTGCAATAGTTATTATTTTTAATATGATATAAAAATGTACTTTTTATAGTATTTTTTAAATATAAACCCGTTGAACAATCAACATAAGGTAATTATTATGTAGTAAAAAATGTGTATAAATATATTTTTATATATTACATAATTTAGTTATAAAAATAATAATTTAATTCAGAAAGATCATTTAAATTTAATTTTAATCGGTCAAATAATATTTGATTAATTATATTAGTAAATATTTAATTCTATCAACAAATCTGATACAGAAAAAAAGCACTGTATGTATTTATTTATATTTAAAAAAAACGTTAGTCCTTACTCTTGATTTGCATATGTATTTAAAACATAAAAAAAATTTATTTCAAAAAAATACAAAATAGTCTGTCTTAAATAAGCTGCGTTATAAAAATATTGCTTAATTTTATAAATTTATATATTAAAATTTAATTATTTTATACTTGTTGTATGTGAACTAACATATTTATGTTATAAACAATACATATTTAAATATTTATGTCTCAAAATATTTTTGTGTTACATATGAAAATGTGTTTAATATATTGGGTAGTACTAGTTACAAAAATCAAAGGAGAGTATATAACAGTAGTATTAATAAACTAAAAGGCTTTTTTAATTTTCATCTATGATAAGTATTATTTTACAAAATACCGGATATTTAAATTCCGCCAAATTGAATTTGACTCGTAAAAAAAATATTTCCAATATATAAAATTACATTTATTATAAAAGAAAATTTTTTAATCATTTTTCAGTGCTTTTAAAAATAGAATTATGTCAAAAAACTACAGCAAAAACAATATTTAAATATGTATTAAAAACTAACCATTATCTTGATGTGATATGAACTTATCTGCGTGCTTATTATAACATGTTAAGTATGTAGTAGCATTCCGTTAAAAAATCAATATATATACATATATTATATAAAAGTAGTAATAGTAGAAAAATTATCTATTTTTTTTTAATTTGTATCCATAAAAATATAATATATTTATAAAACATAGTCAAATTTTAAAAGTTATAATCTTATCCTAAATATTTATGAACCGCTGTTGTATATAATAAAAACAGATATTACAATATTATATCTTAATTATATGTCCTCACTATTAATATAAAATTTAATCATTTTTACATATATTTTAAGATATCTTTAATTTAGAATAAGAAGGAAATATTGTAAAAGTTTGTAATATAAATTAGCTAAGTTGAGCTTACTTTATAAATTAAAAACGGATAATCTGATATTTTTTGTATTTTAATTTTTTTTAAATAATGATATAGTTAAAATCAGTCCGTATTTATCTAAATAAATTATTGTGTACCAATAGTAAATATAATGTTGCACATTAAAATAACTTTTGTCAGATTTAAGTTATTGTCCTTTTTCATATATTACTTACTTTTCAACAACAAAACACGATAAATACATCCGAAAAGGCCGTTTACAGGAAGCGGTGGAATAAAATGTGCCGCTTGACACGGACTGAGTGTTTACCGAGGGAAAAACGAAAATGATTTGATTTCCATCGATTTGGTCGTCACGGTTCCGCGATAGAGAAAAGGGAGCACATAGAAGAGGAGTCTCCCAGTGTGGTCCCCTGGGACCTTACGACGTCGTGGCGACCTTAAAAAATGCTTACATTTGAGCGTGCATTTGCCATGCTCCACCCTATTTACCAAGAAGTCAACACTATTACGCAGAGCCCTTTTGTCTTCATTCACTTTGTCCCTTTATTTCGATCTGACTCACACTAACGTCATTATTTTTTTATGATTAATTCAAATAAAAAAAAACTATAATTTTATATCAGAACCTGAGAGAGTTAGTTACGCAAGGCGCGTAGTTAATGCAGTAACAATCTTGGGTAAACTCGGGTTTTACTACTATCATATATCCCTAGATATGTTTATGACTACCGTACACTTTACCGTCGACGAATTATATTACACGAGGAAATTCAGTCACTATATGTGTATAACTAACTAGAACATACATGCGAGAGTTGGTTCATAAAATTATCAAAATTGGATTAACACTTCACCGCATATGTTATTATGACATTTGTTGTAGATATGAATTTCATTTGAATAAATGTGTGCGATGCTGTGGTTAATTTATGCTAACTAAACAAATGTAGCAGTGTATAAATAGCAATGCAATTTTTATAAATATAATATTAGTAAATAGATAATACGTGTTTTATCTATTGTACATTACCTTAATCTGACTTATTTATTTTTGTAACTTCGGATATGACTGATAATTTAAAAAAGAAATACATTTACATATGCAACTATATTTTTATTTATTATTTATATTTTAAATTATATTATTTATTTTAATATAATAAAAATTGAGACCTATGGAAGACAAAAAATTCCATGTAGGAGGTCTCCCACTGGAGACTTCCTTTAAATAATTACTATAAAATTATAGTATGTTTAATTAAAATAAATTATAGGAGTAATCTTTACTTTATCTTATTATAATATCTCTTTATAGGCTTATTAATAGTACTCTTGTTAGTGGTCGCGATATTGCTTATGTTAATTAAATCTATTTGTTAACTTTAGTCAAATTACATAATATTTGAAAAATTATTTTAGCAATGTTTTAATGAAACGAATGACTTAATTAATTATTTTTCGGGTAAAGAGACATTATAAACATTTTATGATTCAAGATTATTATTAGTAATGTACTAAATAAAATTCCAATATTTTAAGTACTACGAACTTGATATTGAAAAGTAAATTTGTCATAAACATACAATACGTTGTGTTAAAGTTATACTGATATTTAATCTATGGCCCGATTTATTAATACTGTACATAACACTTATTACATTGATAACTGGCAAATAAATCATAAAAAATAATTTATAATAATTTAATATTAAAAAGGGTAAAGACTCTCTTTTAAAAGGACTTGAATGTAGTCTAGCTTTTATATACGTATTATTTATATCGTAAATAAATAAATTGGCAAGAACTGTATTTGTAAAAAGCTTATTAAATATTATTAAATCTATGCCATTTGCCAAATATGAGTATCTACTTATAAAATGTCAATATAATTAACTTGCAAATATTCCAAATAAGTTTTTTTTATAATTTCACCCACGTAATTTAAATATAAAGAACACATCTTACAATGGTTTATTATATGTTTTTTATAGATACACGTTTTTATATTTATTTATTATTTTTCTTTAGTGTTTCATTATAATTTAAATCAACAATATCTGCGACTGATAAATTTATCAAATACACCTACAATTGTTTATTTATTTTATAGAAAATAGCATTAACATATTTAATTATAGTAGTGGTGAATCTATTACAAGATTTAGCTCCGTTCTTTCTGGCGATGTTTTGAAGGTAGTTTATAGTCTAGCACTTTTATCAAAACCAGATTAAACTAGGATTCATCCAATGATTGATTTTTTTAAATCAATCATTGGATGAATCTAGATTTTTCTATGTTCCTTAAAAATAATATGAATAAATAATCAATCTTAATTTGTTACTTTTCAATAGTTTCATAGTATTCAATTCATAATTAAAAAATATATTTGTGAACGTCGTGTCATGAAAATGGGCGAACTGGGATATTTGAAACTTTGCAGTTTTTCTTATCTTATAACTTCATCTCTCCCGGGAGATAAAAAAATTACTGAACACTTGAAAGGGCTTTTGAGAAGTACTTCTCGAAACCTTAAAAAATATAATTGGATTACAAATCGTTTTAGAGACATATACTTTAGGATAGGTAAAATATAAATCATAGAAGACTTGATTAAATTTTTAACTGATGCCTTTTAAAATCGTAATTCAGCGAAAACATATTATATATTAACAAAGAACATGAACAGTTTTCTGAGAGGGCGTTTATGTTAAATATGCTTTTTATAAGCACATTTCAAAGCTTTATTAAAAATAAATATCTTAATCGCTAAATACATTTTATTATATAAATTAAGTTTGATTTAAAATACGATAGCTTACCTTTCAATTATATGTCTGTATTATTTTGTATATTTATTTAATTTTATTATTTTATTTATATAAATAATATTAATTTTCATAGCCTGAATATTTCATTTTTAAATTATATTGTTATTCTAACATAAACATTCATCAGAGCTCTGGTGTATAATTTAATAAAACAATTAAAAAGCTTTGTTTAATAAGTTTTAAATAACAGCAAGTAGACGAATAACAAACAATTTTATTATATTTTGGTTGTTCTATTACGTCGGGGTCAACAACTTTCGGGTTTTAAGGCCGAAAGGGTGTGACTTTACAATCATAAACGCCAGAAAAGCTAGTGACAGCTAATTTTATAAACATATGTATATATGTTTATAAATAACTATTTACATATATAGACAGAAATGTATGATCTATACGACTTTGGTATATTAGTATCATTTCCCGGTTTTGGTATCAATATTATTATTATTTCTGTAATATTTCTGTAACTTTCCGTTGATCCGAGTAGTATGCTACTCTTTTTATAGCATTAAATGTATATGTAATGAGTTTCATACCGTTCTCTAGCAGTTTTTTAGTATTTAGCTTGTAATGCGGTCATACCCTGGTACTTTTTTTGAGCTTAGATCCTTCAAAATTGTTCATTTTAAAAGATTTTATTTGGAAGGATGCTTCGATATATTTGAGTATTTCTTAATCGGCTTTCGTCGGGGAGTTCAGATGTACGTCGAGGTTTGAAAATATCTACTAACTAGTAACTTTTTGCACCGTTTTAATAAAAATAATTACCGTATAAATTTAATTTCATTTATTTTTATTGCTACAACAGTTGTTCTTACGCACAAAAACGGTCTTGATTCAACATAAACATACATTCATATCTGTTCGGTTGAGAATAGTTGATATGATATTTTATGACGAGGGGCCCCTTTGATAGCCGTTTGGTGAGAAAATTTGAATAAGGCGTGATGATTACATAGGCGTGTCGACCCCTTCGGGCCTTGGGCACTCTCTTCGGCAAGGGTCAGGAGGCTTCGACGGTTTGGCTATCAGATCAGAAGAGTCCCAGGGGGCGACGGGCGGTGACAATACAATAATATGTCCGGCCGTGTCCGACCGACTATGAATAATAATCCGACGGTTTAGCCCGCGGGACTTTGAGGGTTTAAATGAACCGTGTTGACTCGGCGAACGAATTTGCCATTGTGGTTATAATAAAACTGCCATATATAATATTGTTTATTTATACGCGACAAACATACGCCGAATTATTTATTTTTTATGTATTCTCTTCATGAGAGATGAATAAATAAATATTTACTTTAACAACGACACGTGTTATTCGATAAGCTTCTAAAATTAACTGACGAACAGACGTCTGGTTACTCTTTCATCTCTCACCACGGTTCGGTAGCGTTTTTAAGATGATACAAGTCGGCTACAATGAAGACATTATTTTTTTTTTATATTCAGTATATTAATACAAATCAAAAATATTGCCTAAATCGATATAATCAATATTATTTGCAACCTTTATTTATTTTCTTTAAAACAATGGCGAAAATTTTATTACATACTTTCTAGTTGCGTTAAACCATGTTTTTTTTCAATTTTATAATCGAGATTTATTGTACTAAAACTTAAAAATCAACAAAAATTAAATAAGTAAATGTTAACTACAAGTTTATTTAAAACTACTCACATTTAATTTTTGGGTATTCAAGCCGAAGGGGTGTAATTTTGCAGCCAAGTATACGCCAGAAGAGTTGTTAACAGATAATTTTATAAATATATTTAAATTGTCACATATCTATAGAGAAATGAAGATGCCGCATTCAGGCAGTGGAATTGAAACGGCAACACTTTAAAATCGGATAGTCTTGCTCGCGTGTCGAGTTGTATTATTGTCGGCTGTGATTTCAGTAGAGCGGCTGTTATTATCGTGATGTATATGCATCCATTGCTGTATTTAGAGTTGCTTCTGTTTATGTGACTCCATAGCTTCTCTCTTCATCTGATTTTTGCATCTCTCGTTGCATTTCTGCTGCGTCTTCCCAGCTCCCAGCCTGTTTAAAACAGTCCTGGCGAATCCAGATGAGGATATCTGCGAGCCAATTGCATTGAGTTTTGAACACGTTCACGAAATGTATTTACGCTTAAATATAAAATCAATCGTGATGATCATTTAGGTGATCTGTAACCAAATGATAGAAAAACCGTAGTATTATGCGCAGGTTAGAATTTAATATCTAGCTAGCGCGCGTTTTTTCCAAACAAATGAGTACATATGGGTGAGTAACATCTCGGAACGGATGTGTTATTATGTTTTCCCTGCAATATTTTAAATTTTTACGCAATTGTTTGGTCACAAGATTTCTCTTCCATTGGATGAATAATATTTTGTGGTACGATACTTCTAGACGTGCTTTTATTTGTGAAAAATTATCGTTAGAATGACCATTAAATTATATCAAATTGTGCATGTGGTTAAAACCACCCACTAACCTAAGTATATTTTTTATTAAAATATAACGAATGGAAATATGTTTAAATAATGTTTTAAATAAATAAATAAAACATATTTTTTTCATAATTTAATTACTAATTGCACATTGCATAATCATACTTTAGCGTGACCAATTATTCGCCTTGATCCGTGATAGTAACACATAAAAAAGCTAAGAGACGCTTATTCAAGTATAATTAAATAATTTTATTTAAATTCACAGGTTTGTGGTATTAACATGAAATTGAAAAAATCACCTAGAAAACTTGTCTTAAGCTTCCACTTTACATCGCTTTGAATAACCACGTCGATTTTTATTTTCGAACAAGCGCCAACCGCAACTCATGCAGACGCCATTCACGAAGTTTCAAACCATAAGACTTTGCAAGGTTTGCACATGACTATATATATGGATAGATTTCGCTAAAGCCTGATTTAATCCCACCGTATACATGGGTATAAATTTGTATGTACATACAACATATACATATATTGCACATACTGTTAGCCAATGTTACGCTATTAAAATCGAGCTTCTAAATTTCATTTTCTAAAAATGTAATGAAAATACTTTTCATCGCAGATTAAATTTTTTTTAAAACTTCTTAGTTAAATTTTTTCAACGTAAAAATACAATATAATAATAGTTTATATGAATATTTGTTATCAAAAAATGCTTAGTCAGTAATAATTCTACATCAGCAAATCCCACATTATGCTCACAAGTTTGTTTTGCGAAATGCAAGGTATTTTGATAATGTGGTGTTGTTTCAAATTTTATGTGAAACGTTGCTGCTTAAAACATACATAGATAATATGGAATCCTCGAACCATATTTTATTTATTACAAGTACGAACATTTTTTTTAAATATTACCATCTAAATAAATAGGTATATTTTCTAATATTCATGAAAGTTTTTGTAGATCTAATTAAAGATTTCTTAAAAGGCTCATCTTGCATTTATAAACTTTGTTTTATTTTATTATATTATTACAGTTTGTTTTAATTTATTGGTCAACAATAAAGTCCATATTATAGTTTATAAACGCTCGGGCACCAAGCGTTCCCACTGCAACGGCGTGTAGGTGAAATTGGGTTCTTGAGGAAGAATATGAGACTAAAGGTGAATAAAGATGATATTCAAAAAAATTACCATCAAAGAACGAATAGATCTGCAATGCGAAAAACATCATCTCTCATGAACGGGAGCCACCAATTGTAGGTAAAATTGTATCCTTGAGGAAGAACATGAAGATAATATTCAAGAGTTGGTAGAGAAACAACAAGAAAGCCTGACAACCAAAAAACAAATTGATCTGAATCGGGAAAAACAGCACGAGGCTACAGAGGAGATTTAGTCTGAGAAAAAAGAGAAAGAGACTGAAAAAAGCCTCATTTCAAATAAGATTAGGGATATGTAAAGAATGTGGGAAACAGTGAAAAATTTTGTGGAAAAGTGCCACCTAAATAAGGCTATAGCAATGTGAGCCATAAATCTATTCGATGGTAATGCAGTGTCACAAATCCTTAAAATGGGACAAAATGTCTGCCAAATTCTTAGACAAATTCAAGTGTCATTGAATAGATTCTTAGTTAAAGCTCTACAAAATAAAAAAAAATATTAACTTTGAGATTTCATCAGTGATTCTAATATGAATAATTAATAAATTTTTATATTTTTGGTTTTGGAACGAATCAACTCAAGTTTACATCATTTCTTATGCAGAATTTTTCTATGATATACATGTGCTTTCAAAAATACGAGCACGTTTCTGGAACGAATTATACATAATTTTAAATGTATCAGGAGTCGCTCTCGCGTGTAATAATAAATTATAATTTGTATTATATAGAATTATAGATAAGTCAGTAAATATCATTTAATAGATTTTTTATTCATTTGGGCCATAATGTACAAACACACGACATCACCACACAATCACTGTCAGAGCTTGCATAATATTCATAAATAATATCGTTACAGCGTCGCTTTTTTCTCCATCGCCATAAAAACATCGGCGAATTTTCCGCGAGACTTGTGAAAAATGGCGCTCTATCTCTCCGGCAGGATCTCGCATAAAGATTCACAAAAGGCAGTATTATATAAGCTTTCATCTGACGAGAGAGCGCACACAAAAAAAAGTAAGCGACGGAAGAAACGCGGAATGATGCAGCGTTAACCCGATAATGAATAAGATCGAAGATCCACGCCATTCCTTATTATTGTATGGTACATTCGCTTATAATAAGTTTTGACGATCAATCACGGCGCGAACTTTCACGGGGCCTTATACAAATATTATTACTCGGCGCTTTTCAGAGCCACTTTTTTTTCTTCCTCTTTCGTTTGGCGCACTGCAAGTGGAAAAGCTCGCTGAATGAGCTCAGACTCCAATCCATTAGGCCAAGAAGCGGCTGGCGAGAGGAAAACAATGAAAGGAATTTGAATAACGGGCGATGGTCCTGGGGAAAGCTCCCCGTACAAATAACAGGATCCGTGAATTTTCACAGCTAAAGTAAAGGAGCAATCGTTTATTCTGCGCGAGTCTCCTTTGAAGGAACACAGCAGCTTTCAAATCGGTCAGTGTATTATAAATCATAGATTTCAAGCTGTGGAAAACCCGTATTTTTATTCGATCATCGCGTATATCTATAATAATATTATTTACATAGTACAAGTATTTATGCAGTGAGAAAATTATTATTTATTATATAAAAAATCGTACGTTTAATTATAATTTAAGTAGCGAAGTGATCTCTAATATAACAGTGTATATTAAGTGCTCTGAATTTTTTTGAAAAAAAAATACTACCTATAATGTAGTACCAGAAATTATTTTTTTTAATAAGTTTTAAATATACAAATGTAATTAAAAATATTTTTCACTAATGAAAAATAATAAAAAAAAAATTTAGCAACTAGGTATATTGCATTTTGCCTAAATATAAATATTATCGCTAATAAAAATACATTTATTTTTATAAAAATAATTATTTGATATTTATATTAAACACTAGAACCATATTTTATTTAAAAATGTTAAAAGTATTACATATAAACATTAACTCCTAGATAATAAATCTTACCATCTATTAATATTATTAATGGTACAAATTGAAAAGTAATGGCTTTTTTAATTCTCTTAGATGTTCAATTGCATGTATGATTTTCGAAACATAATATTGTTATAGATCTCTAAAAACCGCTATAACCTTGCTTTGTGAAGGTGAGATGAATTTTTTTCGGACATTTATGTATAATAAAAGAAGCGGTTGGACCCTGAAAAATGATTTATCGCCCCTCTTGAGTTTTTTTTCGAGCCATTTCGACTGCACAAACT
Source organism: Plectrocnemia conspersa (assembly GCF_051122295.1). NCBI lineage: Eukaryota > Metazoa > Arthropoda > Insecta > Trichoptera > Polycentropodidae > Plectrocnemia > Plectrocnemia conspersa. The sequence continues at coordinate 14,503,450 of NW_028277176.1, forward strand.
TTCGGCACAACTTTGCCAACAACTTTCAGTGGGAAAATTCTTCCCCAAAGTCAACAAATTATGCAAGACGATCAACGAACTCGGACAGCAGGGATAACGTTGTTCGACTACGTGTTTTACATTTCGTGTCGAATAGTTATGGTAAAAAATCAGCTACCAAAGTATGCAGAGAGTTTCTTGAAATGGATTTAAAAATGCATTTCATTGTCGAATCTGCTACTTTAAATGCATTTGAACGAGTGCCAGAAACATAAATATTTTTTATAAAGCCATTTCGTGAATAATTTATTATACATACAACCAAATTGTATACACTTTTAAAAATAATAATATTTTACATATGTATTTGCAGCAATTATATTATTATTTTTAAATTTTTATTAGACGCAAACTTTGTGTCTACCCTGTACATAGCGAACATCGTTTACAGTTTCTTGGCAAACAAATATAAAACTAGCAGTTCTTCGAAAGCATCGATGTGTATCGAAATGTGTACGTAATTCGTAGCTTTTTTGCTATATCGTTTGAGAAAAAAAATATCAAAAAAACTATACTTTTTATCCATTTACTTGTTTTCCTCTATTTTACAGATTTTTCCTCATTCGTTTTAACTGGTTTTCTTCTATGACACTAAATGTGTAAAATTGTAACGTTGCCAAAGTACGAAATTGTATCCTCTATACGTATTTTTAATTTTTATACAATTCTACCCTTGTAATAAAAATTTAAAATATATTAAAATTTTATTTTGCCTTTATATTAATATTATTTCTATTATCAATGTGTAAATAATTTACACGCCTCTTATATATTACATATATTTTTTATATTGATATTTTATTATGCAACATTAATTTGTTTTGGTTGATACAATTTAACAAGATCAACGCCCCCGCGAATTTCACATTGAACCCTTCAAAAAACTCCCATATATGTATGCATTTATATATAGTATTAAATGTTTTTTATCAAAGCCTTGTATATTTTTCCGGTTGCGTTGTCAACGACACGCGTGCCGAAAGTATCCGTCATGTGCCAATGGTGTGTTTATTTGATGGAAGAAAAAATAAATGATGTCAACCGAAATTGGTTTATACGCAATAATGTCGGTGAGCTTTAAAAATATACATATATATATTTTTTAACATACATATTTTCCATGTGTTTTTGTATAATATAACATTTGCATGCGATTCATCATTGTTCTTCGAACGTTTTTTTTTTCTTTCATTTAGTCCAATAACCAACAATATTTAGAAAATATATTACCTTTATATAATATATTAAAACACAAATATCACATTAATTCTAGTTTTAATTGCTTCGGTTATGTAAAACCATAAAAGTCCTGCAGCAGATAAAATATACAATAATGTTTTAATATATATATTAGCCTCAGAAAGCAATGATATTTTAAACCATATGTTATTTTCCAACAACATTGCAAACTAGCGCTTCTTAAAACCAGAAAAGATCACATTATCACTAAATTCTAATGCTTCACTTTTAATGATCCGCATTTTTGATGTGATTACGTGACAAAACCTTCAAAGTTTCAATCAAATAAAAAAAAATGATAATAGGAGTGCTGCAATGAATCATTATCGGCCCCTTTTTATTCATTACTACGTATTCATCATGAATTCCGTAGGATAAGTAACTTAAGTAGTAAAAGCAATCTCTTATATGAATCTTATAAATTAAACATATGGATCTCATTTATGGATCCATCATATTTAATAGTTTATTTTGAAAAAAATTGATAATTTAAAATAAGTGATTAGGAATTTCCATTAATGCTTATCTAGGACTATCTGAAAACAACTTCATTTACGGAGTGGAAATTTTTAAACTAAAAAAATGCTAAAAGACAAATGTTCAACTAGAATAGAAATATAAAAAGTCCTGTCCCATTAATCCAGGTGAATACAATTTGTATGACTTACCATTACATAAGTTACCTAAACACATCTTAATTTTAATGATCTGCGCCCAAGCAATTACTGCAGTGATACCTGTAAGTATTAGTAAAAGTAGGAACAAATGTTTCGCAGAAGTCGATCGCCGATAGCTCTAGTACTCATTTTGTTAATTGTAAATGTAAATCATTTAAGCCAAGAACAATATAATTTTTGTAAATTAATATTGGTAATTTATGTTATTTTATCAGCTTGTCAAAGTTCAGTGTTGCAGCCAAAATAGACTATGGAAAGCTGCTCACAATTTATTTAGTTAATTTGTACATCCGTTGAGGTTTAGGTCGCCTTAAATCGTGTTTCTCTGCTTTCAATATGTGTGCTTTTGTCTTTGACCCTCTCGTCTCGAATCGCAAGATTGACTCTCGATGTGTCAAAGTATCAGACCTTTTATATTCTTTATTCGAAACGTCTCCGGCGAATCACAACATGCATAAATCGGTTGGCCAATTGCATCACTTGTATATTCGATCAACGAAATATGTTGACGCCTTGAATAAGGGAAATTTGCAAGATGAACATAATCCGAAAGTCTTTAATGCAAAGGGGTATATCACAATGGTGGTTTTTACGACGGTGACGCATTGTCTATTCATCATTTATGCACAAAAAGGTAGTTTTTCTGGTCATAACGAGCGTTTAATTAGCATGCTAATGGAAGTCTGTTTAGTTACGCAACTGTGTGATTTAATAATTTCCTCTTATTAGTTTGCCCTTTTGTCCAAACGAGTCACTATTTTCTTTTCTTACGTTAAAAAGTGCCTTTTAAATAACCTTGGCGCTAACTGCGCAACTGACCGTCTACATATTTAATAATATAAATGTATAAAAATAGCAAATTCGCAAAAAGGATTTTATTCGACTTGGTTGCTATTTTTATGTATTATTATATATAACTATATGTGAGATTATTTTGAATATAGGGATTCTTTAAGTTATAAATAAAATCCCAAGTTTTTATAAATAATACACCATTTATTTGTAAAATATAAATAGGTCGATTACTTTGAAATAACTTATTATTAGTATTATATATTTACGGTGCTATACGTTTCAATTAAATAAATACATAAATTTATGGTTGTTTCTTTGATTTTGTCTGTTTTATAAAATAGGCATTTTTTGGATTAAAAATGAATCTAATTAATATATTTTTTAAAATCGATATTATTATACTTTAATTAATCTTGTAAACTTGCTTTTTACTAAAACATTTTTGAATATATTTTTTAGTTAGTCTTGTGAAAATATGTTCTAATTTCTTCTCAAAAATCTAATATACTATATATGATACATATACTTCTCTAAAATAGTTTTTTAGTGCATTTAATGTGATCGATAATATTGTATGTGTAAATATATAATAATCTTATCGTATTTGTTTCAAATTAAAGTAAAGCAAATAAAATAATAATTATAATTTACCTATTAAATAAATTATGAATTATTAAAAAAAAATTTGGCTTATTTATAAATACAACATAATATTTTTTATTTATTATTAATATCATATGATTTTAATTATATTCCAATCATTTTTTAAAACTACTCGAAAATATTATTTTAACTATGAGAATAAAAAATTGTAAATTTTATTTTATTTTACTTTATGAACTATATATGTACATATATACAATAGTACATGCACATTATAAATAAATACGGTTACAAATTAACAGATGTTATCATCAATTTGAAAGTAAGACGCTGTGCTTTTATGCATATTTATCGATATATAATAATTAAAAAATAAAATACTATTATTTTTATTTAGGTGTAAAACTCACAACTACGTGAAAAGTCATTCTAATTATCTTATTTGTAGTGTTGAATCTATATATTATTTATCTTATATATAATTGTTCTATTTTAATAAATACTTCATATCTGAAATACGCCAGTAAAACACCATTTTTAACTCATAAAATAATACAATTACATTTATTCAATTCCCAATACATTTCAAAAGTCATTCCATTCCAATCTTTTAAACACACTTAAAATTGGCAAATCGATATTTTTAATAATAGCCTATTAAATCTCATTATAAAACAACTACTTTGCATTTGTAAATTGAGGCCATATAATGCTATACTGTTTTTTTTTTATTTTAACTTATAATTTTCATGTAAGAAATTCAGCTAAATTTTCTACCATTTCAGTTTTATTATAAGATATGAAAACAGTGATTTTTAAAATGTAATTACTCATCAAAAATCATTATTTATATTATCAACATTTAGGCATATGATAGTACTTAGGCAATATTCGATTATCTTTTTGCAATAAGTAGAGAAGCTTATTTCTAAAATAGTTGTGATTCACATAGATTCATATTAAAGTTAATGAAACAATAAATGAATAAGTGCAAGAAATATACTAATACTTTAGTTTTTAAATATTCGTTACATACATCCAGTAAAAAGCGTTTTCTTTGTAAATAAATAAATCATTACACGAAAAATTCTAACAGGCATTTTGTTTTTTTTATTAAGCCAGGGTTTGTCATTGTTTTTTTTTTTTAATTTATTTCAAGCTTCAAGATCAACGACAAAAATTTGGAAGTTCTTAATAGAAAAGGATAATTTATATTAAAGAGAATTTTTCATCGCCGACTGGAAGTATTATTTCCGGCAATATTTCCATTAAAAGCCTGCGGAAGTCCCACGCCAAGAGTTTATAAGCGGAAAACAATAATAAAAGTCCCCTTCTTTCCGAAACTATCCCGCTTTGGCCAAAGACTATTTGATTTATGGCACGGCTCGGCTGCGGGGCCATTACACGTTGCTCAGGTCTCTCTTTCCTTTTCTCGGAAATGCCCCATATGTATGAGGCAGATTTTGCGGTGGGAAAACTTATAACCGAGCGATTCCCACTTGTTTATTTTGTCATAAAACCTAACCTAGACATGGAAAAAAATTTCCCGTGAGATATTTCACTTTTCGGCCTTATCAAAGTGGCGTTTCCCAGCGGTCTTAGCCCGCCATGCAAATTAGCCAAAAGGATGGAAAGTTTTTCGGGGGAAAAATGGATGCTAAAGACGAAGAATACTAAGTGAGCGGCGGCGTATTCAAAGCAAAAACAATAAATCAACGGAGTAAAGAAAAAATAAAAGAAAAATATCAAAGGGGCTTTTGGTCCTGCTCTTAATATCGTGGTCTGAGAGCGTTTGAGAAACTTGGCAACGAATGCTAAATCGCTATGAAGCTCTTTGATTATTGTTTTCGTTAAAATGTTTTTAATAATTCTCCGTTTCATTATATTAAACGTACGTTGTATATCTGCACTCCTTATCATAAAATAAATTATTTCTGTAATGGAAAAACTGCTTTAAGATTGATCGTTAGAAAAGATATACCATCTGAAGTTGAAAGATAAAATATACTTTTACAATTGTATGATAAAATTAAATAATTCTTTTCCGTAAAGTAGCAATATCACAGGGGTAACATGTTAATTGACTTAATATAAGTTTCCCTAAAACTTACTAATTCAAAACTTGTAAATGCTGTTTAAAAGCATGCGACGAATGACACACTTGCATAAGCTTAGCTTTGATTTCAAGAAGTTATTTTGCTGCAATTTGCGATACTAAGATTAATACGTTAAATAAAAGTACTTAAAAAATTCAGGGACTTTTACTAGTAAATGTGCTTGGTATCTTAATTTTATACTCCACATTGATGTTTCAGTAAAAACGCGATGAAAATAATTATGAATAAATAACCGAACCATTTTAACAAATGTGGAGATTTGAACCACCAACACAATTTGTATTAATTTAGCGATAATGTTAACGAATATTGTAAACAAACGTAAACAAGTTTCGAAAACACGATACACGAGATCCGATTCATCGGAATCATTATATCTTTCGACCATCGCTAAAAATATTATTTCAATTAAAGTTTGTTTATATAAAAATATTAAATACACTTGTTAAGTGGAAAAATAATAGAGAAGAGCAGGAATATTCTGCGCTGCGACGTAACTCTCCCGATGACAGGCAAAAAAATACTGACGCACGATTAAAACATCGCCTGATGCGTACATCAAAGCGAGTCAGAGCGTAAGACACCTTGCCTCTCTCGCTTCGTCACACGCATTTGTGCATCTCGCTCGCAGACGCACAAGCGAATCTGTGCTAGAGAAAAGGGAATATACTAGCCCATCTCTCTCTTGGGAAAATATCTGACAAAACGGTATGGTATGGGCGCGTAAAAGTTAACATTATTTAATTAAATTAATTAAATAATGTTAATTCATAATTTACTGCAATAGTGGATTTTATTTCGATTAAGGCAAACGGCAGTTACTAATACCACTCTCTCATATTTATATCACTTTTTTATACTTATCTGCTGTTATACTACTTCTATTCTTTTTTAAATCTTAAGCACACAACAAAGCTAAACACATCAAAAACAAAATCAGTAAAATCAAAAACTAAATTAAAAAAATGATGCTAGTTTAATAAATCTGCTGTTCCTGTTCTATTGTAAACAAAATATGTATTAATTTAAAGATTATTGCACTTACGATCTTGTTTACAAATAATTAACAAACATCTGTTCTCATTCATTACGAAGCATCGACGGTTTTTTATTTGTTATTTTTTTTATTGTCATTTAACCATATAAATCTCATTTATTACTTATTAGTACAGCAATAATTTAAAAAATATATATTTATAATATTAATGAAAACATATTTTATATTTATAAATAGTAAACCGTATTAGAGTATATATTGGTAAATTTAGTGGAAAGCCAAAATGATAAAACAGTTTACTTGTTAAAATTGGAATAGTTCTAAACTATATGGTTGAACAACTCTTATGTTATAGACCTTTTATGAACTCGATAAAGTAAGTTTTAATTTGAAAATATAATAAATTTTGTCAAATAGAAATATAAAATGTATATATACTATTTAATTGTTAAAATGGTACTTCTAAGGTTTCTAACTAGTCTAGAAACAACCTTCCCCAAAAAGCTCTACGTCTCCGCCCGAGCTTAGAATAATTACAGATCGAAAGATCGTAAATAATTTTGGTGCGACTTGCCCAACAAATTCCACCCTTTGAGCTCAAAACTTCCAACCCTTATCTCGTCCAGTGGAACTTAACAGCGGCTCAAGGGTTGTTAGCAAATAAAAAAACACATCAAATAATCTACTATTTAACACAGCTCATTTAACTCGTTAAATAGCATTTTTAACCGTACTTTTTTATTTCATTTTTTTGCTACACTAGGTATTAAGGGCGTAGTGGTTATTGCATGTGCTAGAATTAGGTCGGTTCATTACGGCAGTTAAAAATTAAGTACGCGTAACCTGCGGTGAAATTTAACCGCGAAATTGTGTCAAAAGTTTAAGTTTTTTTAGATAATTCAGGATGAGATTATTTTAATAAATTATTATGATTACTCTAAAATTTATTATATTCCAGAAAGATTACATATACAAACTATTTTCAGCTTGATAAAGCTTTTATGAAATCAAACTTGTTGCGAAATATGTTTTAGCGTCTAAATCTAATCGCTTTTTAACAAGTATTTTATTATAGCATGTAGCGTTCGAGTTTCTATCTCGATTCATCTGGAAAAAAATCCCGGATATTCCTGGAATTTTTGTGTACCGATACCCGGAATTTTTAATCTCAAGTCACAAATATTTTATATTTTAATCCATTAACTTATTATTAAAAATATTTCACAGTAAGTCATCGTTCTAAATATTATAGATTAAAGCAGATATGCATTAACTTTTACCATTTTACTAATCAAAGACTAACCGATACGACGCCTTTTATTTCAACTTTAGCAACATTTAAAAGCTGGATTAAATCTAGAATAAATTAATTTTTATGGATAGGGTTTTATTAATATGATATTTTTATACATATTTGAATTGCAAATATATTCCTAGATATTTTTTGTTACTACCTATGAAGCGAGAAATTAAAAATTAATATTTCTGGTAATTTCGGAAATTCTGATAAATTAAAAAAAAAGAAGAAAAAAAATTGCGAAAAGTAAATTAATAATGTTTAGTATTTTGCTTCCAATTGGTGTGGGCTGTACAGTCAGCAAAGCATTCATAGACTATCGCAGATATTTTATAGATTTTTTTCTAGATTTTCTGACATTTCTGTTTCTATTTTTTATTTTTAAGTGCTGCATTGCTAGCATCAGCCAAACTATCATTTATATCAAGATCTTACCTATTATATTTTTTGCATAAACCTTTACGTTAAATTTCCTTAACATAACAAGTAATTGAAAACTTTGATGGTAAAGGCAAATCTTCTATAAATACAATTAACAAAACTGGTATTCAGACAAATTTTGTTATAAACACAATATTCTGGTTTCTTCGTTAGAATTTTTTCACATTAAGAATCCGCTATTAGACGGTGGAGTTGAAATGACAGGTCTTGGAAGTTTGAGTTTTTGCTGGAGTGTCGAGTTAAATTATTGTCGGCTATGATTTCGTAGAGCAGCTGGAATCTGTCGTAATGTACTTTTATTATGATGCTGCATAAGCAATTGATGTGTCTCGTGGCGACTCTCAACGCATCTCTGTGCGCTTCCTCCTCTGTAACTAAGCACATTTATATAATTCTCATTTGAGACTACTTTAACAAATCATAGATCAGGATGTTTGCGGGATAAATGTGTTCACGCCTAAAAAGAGATACGGTCAAGATAGTCACTCCTACGATCATTAACCAAGGATAGAATAACAATAATCTTATGCGTTAGGTAAAAAGTATCGTGCATCCTTTCCACACAAATAGTAGTATTTTACGGTATTTATGAGTGATTAACGTCTCAAGATGGTTATGCTGTAAGGTGGTCCGTGAAATATTTTCAATTAATAACGCAAAATACTGAATGTTGTTTTCGTTTATTTTAAATAATCTTTAAATTAAAATAAACTGTGTTGGAGGCTAAAACCTCCACAACAATCTTACCAAAAGCCGTATCTAGCACTTTTACCATTTTACTAGATTTTTTCATTTTCAACGCGAAATATAATGCAAATTCTTTGTCTTGTCATTTTCAAATCACAGTAGTCGAGCGTAACAAAATGCGTCGTTAAAACGTGGCTGTCAAACAAACTACACATCGAATTTGGCATACTATGTTTATGAGTGTCGCCGTCACGTTAGTGTTTCCAGAGTGCCGCCTAGCTTATGGCCAAATAAATCGGTCCCTCGCGCTTGCTTTCGGGTTTTACATAATACGAGAAGTTTCGGTTAGCCTCTTTTATTTTATTTCTTGAATTATTTTTTTATTAATTGTATTGCACAACTTTAGTTAATATTATATCGGTGTTCATATAGTATGAGATTTAAAATAAATGGTTTTCCAAAGATTTTCACGAATTTCACTATATTAAAAGCTCTGTCGAGTGTATAATAAGCGGTTGTGTATATGTGCATAGAACCGCTCGCTTGCAATTTAGCAATGCGATGCAAAGTGCATTTCGTTGTTGGACGAACTATGAATTGTGACCGAATGCACTGTGTTCAGAAATGCTCCCTAATGCTGCCAGATATTAAAATTTTATACGAAATACAATGAATAGAAAAATAATTCTTCTCATATGAGTTACATGAGGTCGTTTTAATATGTTTTAATAAATAAACTCGCCGTCGTTATGACACAGAAGAAAGTGAGATTTATTGACATAATTTAATCATTAAAAAAAATATAATTTAAATATATACTAATAGTTCTAATATTGTTGTAATTCGAAAGAATAAATATGAACCACTCCTACTCGTTTAATTTATTGTAGAGAACTTTGTCCTGCTTTTATTAGTATTGTATGTATATCAGGATCTATATAATTCTTGAAAATAATATTAATTATTATTTTTTGGAACTAATTTCAGGTCATTCTACGTAGAACAGGATGCTTTTATCATATAAAATATTTATTAAAATGCTTGTCATGGAGCTTATGCAATTATTTTTTTCAGACTAAATTGATTTTAATAAAAAATATACATAAATAAACGTTTGGAATCGCTTGAAAAACAGCCAAATCGAGGGCGTGGGGCCAAAGTTAAGAGAAACAATTTAATTATTGAAGATAATGGAAAGTAATTCAATTACAAGAGACGGAAAGATAGCCGTCGGTTTGAAGTGATCCGAGAAGAGGGCCTCGAATTGATGAAGTCAAAAGTGAAACACGGAGAAAATGAATAATTAATTATGACGAACGCGTCCGTAAGTCGTGTCTTCTTCGTCTTACCTTAAGATGTTTCATCCGCCGTTAATTTTCACCCGGTATGGTGTAAAAATATCTAATTAGGCTAATGACCTGTGCGGCGGGTTATGCATATATCTAACATACATAAAAGTTTTATGGTTCGATTTATTGGTTTTATTGGAACATTTTTTCTGACACATTATATATATTTTAAGGTCGATTAAATCTTAATGGATGTAAATTCTATATTTAAATGTGATAATTTTATTGATATATAAATAATGTATCTAAACATAGTTACATAGTATAATGTAACATGCTAAAAAGGTTGTTTTACAACAACATCATATTACACAAGAGCGTCACCTTTTTACGTGCCTGCACCACTCCGAAATGATTCTTCCCTTAACACTCTGAAAACGTGATAAGCACGTAAAGGTGGGACAAACGATTATTGCCTTGGCCTCCGCCGCTCACGGATGTAAATTAACCCGAAAGATCAAGTCTTTTGTTTCGCCACTGGGAGAGAATATGGGGAAAATGCTAACTAACAACGCCAACAATGGCCCGTAATTGCAAAAAGGTTTCGAGCGATTAATTACAATACTTTTTCTCTCGCATTGTTTCAACTTTTGAGTTATTTCAATAGAATTTCGGCGGTACTAATTATATGGTTGCACATAGTACCGTAACAGGTGCAACTCATGTTCAGAGCTACAATAGTATTTAAAAGATTACAGAATCTGTATCAAACATATTTAAAACCGTGTTAAGGTTTCTAACTCATTCTTTCAAATTCTCACCATTATTGAAAGTTAATTCCTACGTTAGGTGACAGTCCGATAATTACAAATAATATTTTTTCGACGCGAGATCATCAGTGTTTTTTAGATTGTTGTATATATTAGTACACTTATTAATTTATTTTTGTATATATTAGTGCCGTTTATTTCGATACAAGATAAGATATTTATTTTTATATATTGATTTTGTGAAAAAGTTTAAGTCACATCAACGTTGTCAAAATTGTATAGTAATAATGTATTCGCGAAGTCATTTTGATTTTTATATAATTTGAGAAAATGTTTTTTCACATATTTATATATAATATATACATATGTATATACTACTTATTTAAACAAACATTTTCTCAAATTCTTATATGGAAAGCAAACATCGAACAAGATTTAGAGATTAATATTCACTTTTGTATTGGTATTGATTTTATTTGATTGACATAAATGATAAAGTACCAAACGTCCCTAAATTATATTGCCTAAATTATATATAATATATATATATAAATTCGTTGTCTACATAGACAACGAATTTATTTAAATAAACGTTTTATTATTTTTATGAAAGGAAATGTTTCATTCCAATGTTTTATTGATTTTCCAAAAACAAATGAACAAAAAATAAAAGCTACATATAGCCCTGGTTGCATGGCTCCCCAAATCGTTAATCGACCGAGGATTGAAACAATTAATCAGAGGTCTCGCGAGCGAAAGCTGAGATGAACTCGAGCTTGAAACTTATATTATTACTATTTTCCTGTGGAGCCATAATAACCGCAAAAATAAACCTTATAATCTTAAAATTAAACTCTCCACGAAACCTCCTTTAAATGTAATTTTTCTTTGGTTTTAGCCCTGTACAGACAGCCAGGACTTTAGAGCACATCAATGTTCGGCTTATAACCAGGTACCTTATGAAGGAGCTTTGCTCACTTGGACACCGCATTATGAAGAGTCTGAGCCGTGTGCTCTGACATGCAGAGGATTGTCCGAATCCCATCCTCAGGTTTGTGTTATGCTAGATTATATTTTTATTGAAGGTAATTCGTTTTTATGTTAATAATTTATTATATAATTACAGGATATAGCCGTGCAGTTGATAGAAGCTGATGAAGAAGCTGTTGTCGTAGCTCAGCTAGCCAACAAGGTTCAAGATGGCACCAGATGCAGACATGGCAGTCTTGATATGTGCATTAATGGAAAATGTCAAGTAAGTGTCTTAATTTTTTTTATATTATATAAAATATATCAATATTTATTTTTATTAGAGATAATAAAAAATACTGAAAGTTATATTCCGTTTGTATATTAAAATCATCAGCCATATGAAATTTATTTATATTAGTGTTATATAAATATTTTAATCATTGTTAAATAATGTAATTTTTCAACATTTTATGATTCTTTAAGTTATATATTTTATAGTAACCTTTAAATATTTTTTAAGACATAACTTGTCAATTTTAATTCGTCAATGCGTTATAATAAAGAGTTTTACCTTTCCATCTATTTACAAAAACAATTCGTTATTATATATAACATTAAACATCAGTAGCGATTTGGCGATTGTGTATATTACACAAGACAACATATTATTTCGTGCCATACGCACAAAACAATAATTTGCATGTTGCGACCTTTAAAACATACAATACGTTGTTCGCAATCACGTTACCGAATATTATTTCTGGTTGATATACCACAACATAATGTCGAATTCACACGAGCCCGTACCCTAAGGGACCTCTCCGCAATTAAGTGAGGTCTTGAAAGCCCTTAATTTCATATATCCATTACATGATAGGGACCCTCGATTTCCTTGAACAATATACACGCATTATGTTGTATATACATTATATTAGATACATAAACGCGTTCTTGAAAGAGATCTCTCCGTATTATGTTACAAACAATGAAAATTTGATAGTCGATTTTAAAGGCTTCGACGTGTAGGGTTATTGGACCCGAGCCAAGTTGCAAATCAAACGTCCCGTCGTATAATTTTGAAAGCCTGCGTCTTCGAAAAGAGAGTAACGAACTGAGATAATTTTTTTGGAACACTGTCTTGTGTCCATATAATTTTGCGCGCAATTTTATCGGATGTATTTATGAAGCGTGGTATGTTTCCAGGCTGTGAAATATAAATTTTTTATATGTCATTCGTGACGGAAGGCATAAATTTTGGGCACTGTCTTCCTTTGGCTGTAAACTCTCGCAGAGTAGAGGATAAATCTTTATACCAAGGTGAATATTATACGCGTACTTATGTTTTCGAATACTATAAATTTTATTAAAACTTATTTTTATATAAATTAAAAGATGTTTATGTTTTACTCTAATGTAAAAGTTACCTTTTTCCACTATTCTGATAAAATATATCAGTTGATATTCGTATTTTCTCTTAGTATTTAATTACCGCTGCAACTTTTATTTGCATACTTTTAGCTAATAATTTTCAGATATACCGATACAATCTTAATTCGTAACATATATTTAAGGACGGATTAGCTTAGTCCGTAATGTCTCAGACTAGTAACTCTGAGGTTGCGGGTTCGAGCCCCGATGCGCTATTATAAAAAAATGGCCCCAACTGCAGTGACATCTATTGGCTATAAAATATATTATACATAATAATTAATATAGATGTCACCGAGTCCCAAACTTTCAGTCTTGATAGTTAATACTAGTAGGTAATCATTATATCTGATTGACTTACGTAGTTGGTACAGATTCACCCCGTTTTAACGCTTTGGGCTTAAGCCTGTCATGTTACAACGAAAGATGAATAAAAAAAAAAAAAAAAGTATGTATTAGAATCAGGTTTGGTATTTTAATGTTTTTCTTGATGGAACCTCAGATTGCATGTTAATATCTCTGCCCACTACATCGCATCATACCATGAACGTTATAGGACTGTATCAGGCACTAAAGTAACGCTGCGAATATTACCAACGACCACAGCAGTCGGTTGTTGTTTACTTTATCCTTACTGATGAATGAATGAACAGATTAACGCGAGTTTCAAGAATAGGTTCCCCACGCCTGATTTTCGACACGGGTATACGTAGGTATACAATTATTACACAATTTTTACTGCCTTGTCATTCGTGTCAGGGGTGCTTATTTTTGTTCTTAAGATGAAATTTATTGTTATTTATGTTTTTGTGCAACAATTATTATCGTCACGTACAGTTTATACATGCTAGTTACACGTGAAGTATTCCGTGGGTGCGTCCGTAGGCTCTGAGCGTGTCCAAAGCGGTTTCAGCTCTGGATTCCAGGTTCGTCTTTGAATAAAGCTTTTAGAACCTTCAATGGTCTTCTCTAAGTTTTAGTTCGTATAAAATGAATAAATCTAATATGGAATGAATTTTTTTACTCCTTTCAGTAGAACAACCGATTATAAAAAGGTAGTCGTTGATTTTTTTTATAAACAGATTGCCGTTGGTCGCCAGAGTAAATGGTAATCTCGAATACATTTCTTAAGACGTTTGCAATGGATACTTTTTATTTATGGCAGGTACTTTGACTTAACCCGCAAAAAGTTTTCTCATGGTGGTGTCCTATTTTAACAAAGAAAGCTCTTTTTTTCTTAGACGTTTAAAAACCGTATTCTTATATCACATGCTGAAACTGACTTTATCAGCTAGGTTTATGATTTATTAGCATAATATTTGGTTTCCCACAACTGTAAATTATACTTAAAGCTTTTCGACCCTTTTAAAACCTGCCGATTTAATCTTTAAATAATAGGGTAGTTTAATTGCTGGATTCAATATATATTTTCAATTTAAAAAATCAGAGAGCAAAAATATATCAGAGTACCAGCGCAAACCACGTGCTAAAAAAATTCAATCAGATTATACACCTTTGAATAATTAAGCATTTATAAATTGTGCCTCGCTGATGTGGCCATGGAAGCAAATTGGACATAACGCTGGTGAAGCTAGTGCTCACTGTTAAATGTAATTCCCGTAATAAATAATTATTCGACTACACACCATATTCAACACCGCCAATTAGTTTCGAAATCGATACCTTTCGTTGTCATATTTGGCGTGTCTATATAAATCACGTTCGCTCGTTAAGCGCCAATTAGCGACGCCCTTAATCACAGAAGCAACGGCCGAAACGGCGTTATGATATAAAACAAAATTGATGACAATTCAACGATACTTTGCTCCCTTGTCTCCTACGACTCTTTCTTCTTATTTATACATTGTTAATGTGGAGCTCATGGTTTTGTCGGCTCACGTTTTCGGGGCCTTACGTGACCGTGACAAAACATAATTTCGGTGAGACATCAAACATGGTTTTTTAGAATATTTTTTGATGAAATTTTAAATTATACTGCATATAATATATAAATAAACAATTATGGTTTTTATCTCTCTTTGATCTTACAAATATTTATACTTCTCTCAGTCACTTAAATTATAGGTAGAATTGCAAATATGTAGTTTAGCTTTATGCATATTTTTTTTGGACTACAATTTATGAAACAGCATGTTCAATGTATTATAATTTAATATAATACAATCAATAATAAATATATACTAACGATGCTTTTTAAATATTTTGTCGAAGCAAAAGTGTTGAAAAATAATTAAAAATTAAAATAGACGATTTTAAAAAAACAAGATTAGACTGAATAAAACTATAATTTAATAATATAGTAAAAATCAAAGAGTAATGAAAATAAGTTATTGAATAAAATTTAATTTGCCCTAAACTGTTTTTAATTGGGTTACATTTTCTAAAATATATTCAACTCAAATATTGTTTTGACTCTCATATTATTTCATAATTGGGGGGGACAACAAAGAACTGAGAGGGTATCACGGATGCAGGCACACAAAGTGTAGGGTCCTCGAGGTTGCCCGCAATCGAGTCGGACCTCCGATTCCAATGATTAGCACAACAAAGTAGAAATGGTTTTTATTTTGGTTAAATTTTGTATTCGGTAAATGCATGCAAATTTATTTGGGGCGCGTCGTTAATTTAATTCAAACTCGAAACCGTCGGGACTCCTGGAATATCCTCGAGCAACAACCAAACAGTCATCAATCACCCGCGGATTTTGTGTCTCGACATGACGAGAATCAATTGTGCTTGTTTCGCAGCGTAATAAATTTCCCCGATGGAAATTTGTTTTAACTCGTAGTTTGTTTGGGTCGTAAATCACAAAAAAAAAATAGAAATGAGCACAAAAAATTACTATAATTCATAGTCGTCGCGATGCGGTTCGATCGGGTCACGTTTAAGTACATGTGTTTTCGGGCAGACTCTACATATCTAGATGTTTCTTTATGAAAGTTATTCTTCCTTTTTTTTACATTTCTCTCTCTCTCTCTCCCTCATTCTCTGCTTGTGAAAAGTTTTTAAACGTGAAAAATCCGAGGTTTTCCGCGATTTTGGCACGGCGGGCACGTACAGACTGCACCGCGAAGACCCGCATTGGAAAACTTGACTTTGGACGAGAAAATGGAGTGAAAACGAGTGCCTTTACAATATTTATAAAGGATTTAACCAATAAGTGGTTTTGTGTGATATTATATTTATAAATGTATCATTCTAACTTGCAATATACAATCATATATTATATGAATATTTAAAACCGACTAAAACTGCATTTTTTTCGGCTGATACCAAACTGAATATTGAGTTCGATTGTAACGTTTTCTGAATACTATACAAATAATAAAAATTTATGAATAAAATACGTATTTATTGTTCGGCACGATCAGAACGCCAATTGTTGTGACCGGTAGATAAAGTGTTAATATACGATTTAGTACAAACTGAGCTCATATATTTATAATGTTTTATTTCTTTGCTCTCCACTGATATTTCAGTTGATGTTAAAAAATAATATATGTATTTTTATTAATCTTTAATGTAAAAAGCTTTTATAGCATTTGATAAAAGACGTCATTTCGACGCCCGCAAAGTGTTATTCCACGAAAGTATGTTTTTATAACAAAAGCTCCAATGTTCAACGATGCAACGTGACAATAAAAAACATTTTTTTTATAAAGCGAACTAACTAGACTATATAAAATAAGTAGGTACATACACTCCAAATTGGTATAGCTAGGTGTATATAAAATTACAGCTCCTTAAGTCTGTAACATAAGAGGGTATGATAATAGCGGATTTAATATACAAAGTATAGCGACCTCTTTGAGATGAGATCTCGCTCAGATGCTCTTCTTACATATTCTAAACTAATAAAGGTTAAAGGGTTTTGTTGAGAAATTATTCATCATATGATGTTAATATGTGCATTATTCCTATAATAACACAATAATTTACCTATACATATTTATTAGTATCCTTTAACAGTATCCATATCCATAGATGATGTTTTATGAAATATAATTATTTTAATGCCTGTTTTAGATTTTCTAAATGGCCCATGAAAGTTACATCATTGAAATGTATCTACATTTCAATGATGTAATATTAGTTTTTATTTTTATTTCTTAAATAACCTAATATTTATTGCACACAAGCATTCGTCCACTACTTTATTTCCTGCCCAAATAGATAAATTAGGGATTATAAAATAAAAAATAGATTCAGTTTAAAGCGATAAAAAGACGGCGAACGTTTCGCGCTACAAGAAAAGTACATTAACGCGTGACGAAAGAAATCTCCCAAATGGAAATTCGCACTAGACCATTTTCGCGTTACTGTCGTTTTTGCTTTTCTCTATGGCCACTAACAAGAGTGAGTCTAGGTGAGCGATAAAAAAAATCAAGCGTAAAAATTAAGCGTAGACAAAGAAAAATCCGTCAAATCGCGTAGACGCTTTTGCATTTTTGCTCTATTGGATTGGTTGTAGGGTGTGAGAAAACGATGAAAGATACTTGAGCAACTTTGTGGAAATCCGCAGAATAAGCGAGATGATTTTTTTTCGTTGTTTTCTCGTCGAAAAGTCGAAGTGATTTTTATTTTTTTTATGTCGATCGGAGCGCAAGAAATGGGCGATTCCAATAAAAGATTGATACCAAAAATTATTATTTATTTGTATTTTTTTGGTTATACATATATGTACGTACATATTTATAGACGCTTTCTCGAGACGTAATAGATGGTTTTTGGCTATATAGGAGGCTTGTCCGGAATGCGATCAAAACTTGGTTTAAAACCCTCTTTGGTATGCCGCCACGGCGAATACTTATCAATCAAGCGATGTATTTTCTCAGTCGAATGTCAACAGGACGTTAAACTTTTTCGGAGGGTAGTAAAAAAGCGTTATTTTCGAACTAAGCGATTTTTTTGCACAAAAAATTAAATAAACGCTGATCGACTTTTACTATTTTCTTTAAAAGTTACGAAGCGCAGCGTAATGTAAATTAATAATATAAGAATCTTATGAGTATGATATAATAATTTATCTTTCAATGTTATTTATTCTTTATATGTTAATACGCAATAAAAAAATTCACAATTTATAAAATTTAACTTTATACTGAATGTACGTTTATATTCCAGTTTTCATAATAACGTCATTAAAACTGTGTAAATTTTCTAGGGTAAAAAAACGAGCGACTATTGTCCCTCGGCGTACATAAAACACATACTTAAACCAACCCGAGGCCATTCACGCATCGGTAGTATACATATTTTCAGCGAACATAATATTTTACTGTATTGCCCTCAGACGTCATCCAGAAAATAGTACTAAAAATGTCCCCAGGCACTATATTGAATTTCCGTCCGCTCGGCTTCTAAAAAGGCAGCTTTCAGTTGCAGATAAAAAAATCCATAAGCTTGGCAACAAATTCAATCTAAGTGTATACAAGATGATTTATATCATGCTTAATGCATTATTCATGAAGAACGCGTGTGCTCGGAGCAGAGGTCCGAGTTAGTGGTCCAGCGACCCGTTCAAATCCAACATCCGCTCGATTCGTACATATTGCGTATGCAAATTGAAAAACAACAAGCTTCTTTGCAGGGTCTTTTTTCGGTAGATACATTAGGGTCCCTATAAATCAAGGATTCTTAATCTATGTGGTTCGCTTCTCCGCGTGAGGTATGGACAGATTTTATTGGAGGTGTGCGTATTTGTAAGGAATTTATAAAACAATGAATAGTATTTGGAATTCAGTTTCACGTGTTTTTCGAGTATTAATTTCAAAGAAGTATAACTTTTCAGCCCAATTTTCGATACCAGTTAATCTCTCTTTTAGTTTTGGAATGAGATTGTTAGATCTAAAAGTCGCTAATGTATAGTGTCAACTAGGGATTTCAATAATACCGGGCTTTTCAATGCTAGTATTACCGAGAGAGAGAAAAAAGTCAATACCGGTATTAAAAAAACGAAAAAATAATTCTAATACTGCTTTATTTTATTTATATCAATAACCCTTACAATGTCTACTAGTAGCACTGGTAAGAAAAACATCATCTTTGACAAAATATCTTCTTGTATCAACCGCTTTAAGTTTTTGTACCAAAGGCCAGAGCACCACTGGCCAATTAATTTTAATAAAATATTTTCCTATTATATTTACCATTTTTTGTCAGTTACGATTATTGGAAAAGACCTTGTGAGAAAGGAGTGCGTACAAAATATGTTTGTTTAAAATGCGACATGTTTTTTCCTAAAAACAGATTTATGTGATTGATGATTGTGTTGATTTAATAATTGCATATTTTCTATTAATTTTAAAATAGCATAATAACATTTATTATTAGAAGATTTATATCTCGTATATTTATTTGTTTTGTAATTATATTTTTAAAAATACGTGAATACTGCATAATATTATTCTACTTTGATATCCTACCCCGATAACACTTCTTAGATTAATCCCCTACAATAAGCATCATTTTATTATCCGCTTCTGCTTTCAATCAATATGGGCATCGTCGTTTTAGTAGTTCAAAGCCATGGAGAATCTGTTTCCAAAAAATTTTGATTTTTTTCCGGTACTATCGATATTTTATTTTGTAATACCTATAGTATATAGAAAGTCGATTTTTAACCCAATATTGATACTACTGGTATTGCAGTCCCTAGTATCAACTTTTTATACGCAAGTGCACATGCATTCTTAAGAAACATATTTTGTTAATTTTTTTGCAGTAATGAAAGACCCCAGATAAACAAATTTATCAACTCAATCAAACTCAACATCGTCGGATGATCTAACCAAAGACGATAATAAGTAGTAGAATCCATGAGTTGTTCATCAGTCATTGTCTTGGTTGATTGAGTGTGTCAAGTTCATTATACTGGTACTTGTATGAATGGGAGAAAAGGCAAATTTAAGAGCAATAGCATTTTTGTTTAGCTCCACTTCCGATATATTCTTTGGTGAAAGCGTAACTTTCAGGTAGCCATTTGTGTGTGACTATCTGATAATAAAGGATACATCGAATAATTTTATTCGATGCGAAGCCAAGAGTATTGTTTCTGTGATACTGCTATTTTAGTCCTTATATACAGTAAAGGATCGCCCTTTTCATTTATCAAGCATATCACTCGTTGCTTCCAGTTTTGCTATGATTGGCAAGATATATAACTTCTCACTTCGATGAGCTTTCAGCGATAACTTAAAAGTCATAATGAAAAAATCATTTTAGATTTGTGTGAATTTTTTTATGTGGGAGCATTGTTAGTTAAATCTTAGGATTTTATTTGTATAAATATAAATTTATAAATATATTTTATATATCAATATTATTCTCTTATTAAATTAATTATTTTTTATTTAAAAATATGGATTGAAAATTTCTCTTTACTCGCTTTGGCTATTCTTATTTTAAATATTTTTTAGCGTTTTTTCTAACATATTGTAAAAGTTTTTATTTTATGTTTTTGTTATGTAATACTTATGTGATTCAAATACTACATATTCTATAACTTACTGCAGTGAACTGCGTGACGAAATGTTTTACTCGGCCATTCATATAAAACTCGATTTCAAATAAATGTTCACTATTGCCGTTTATTTTTTTCAGTGGACCATTTTTGGTCCAACCGATCTCATGTAGTGTCTGTTTGGTATCTCATAAATACATCTATCAGTATTTTCAGCGCTCTTTTTATACTTTTTCGTAAATAACTGAACCTCCAGATTTGGAATGCCATCCTTTTCAAGGTTGTTTGCTGCCAGAGATTGCTTATCTGCCTAATCAGTTACCTAAAACAGAATATACAGAATTCACAACACCGATGAACTAAATAATATTTTTAAATACTCCAGAACCTATTTATTAAATTAATTGTGTATACTGCTTAGAACTGAATAATCAATGTGGATAAGAGTTTATAAATAATAACAAGAGTAGATGCAAGACTTTATTTTGAGACGAAGCTTGATCCCAGTCTCTTTGAAAACATTGCGGTCGATGTTGCATATGTTGAATAAAATAAAGGGATATTATGAGTTCGATTTTTTTCTGAGCTTCGTATCTTTACCTTTCGATAATCTTTCATATTATGATATATCCGTATCATCCGAAGCGTCTAAATGCGTCCTTATCTGCGCAGACTCCATCTCGACAGTGAGCGCCCATAAAACGGATAACAATACGTTTAAGTGAGTCGCAGTCGAAGGCGAAAAAAACACAAGGGGAAGAGGCAGGCACGTAATGTGAAAATTGAATCAGGAGAAAGCTCGGCTGGCGCTTGAGCCTCGTAGGAAAAGGCGGTGGGAAGAGTGAGAGAAAAACTTGTTAAATGAACCACATGGGAAGTGCTCGCGACCTACCGCCCATTGTTTAAGAGACCTTTTCGCCAGCGATTTTTTTCTCGTTCCGAATGGCACTTCATGCTGGCCGTAGGCGAACGTTGCATTGTATGGTGTGCTATACGGTACTAGGTACAAGCAAATATGTCATTAGGGCGCGCGAAACGTGGGGCGGAAAATGGAGCGATGCGCTGACTAACCTTAATGAAAAAGAACGTACCCTCAATTCGCGTTAAACAATTGTGCGAGATAATTAAAAGCGTGGCATAAATGATGATTATGGTTAGTTTATAACAGATCACGCGTAGCGGAGAATGGGAAACTTTTATATAAAACATCATGTTTAACAGAATAAACATGTTCATACAATAATATGCATATATAAGTTACAGTTTTCCAACCAATGATATAGCTTGTACCTAAGATAATTAAATAATATTTATGTTGACAGCGGTGTTTTTATTTAAACAAAACAAACATACTAAATATAATTAATACAAACATAGTCATACATTATATTTATTTATGTTTAATACATGTGTATTGCACATAAGAAAAACCAATACGTATTAACGTATATTTACTACGATACACGAACGTATATCCATATCGTGTGCTTTAGAGCTAACAGTAGACGTAAACCAAAACTTGCTATCTCTTTCTAAATTATTAATAATGTTGAAATGGATAGCTCTCGAAATGATCATGCTAACGCAATTAGAGTATAGTCATAACTTCTGTATTTTTCGAGCTATTTAAGTCGCCGCCGTCAGTATATGGGCTATGGCATCGTCGCTCCAAAGAGTATTTCGCTTATTCTGGAGTACTACAGGGATCCAATCTGGTTCCTCTGCTTTTTTGCTCTTTATTACCGACATAAGTGCAGAAATAAATAATTCGGAATATGCATAAATTCGTATTCACTCTCTTTACATAAAGACTTGAGTCGCTGTTAAGGTGGTCGATCGACAAGTGTCAGTACACAAGTACACAGTTGACAAGTGTTGCGGGCAGTACATCAGCACTTGAGAATGCTCCTCTTTCACAAACCATCCAGATCAACGAGCTTGCCAAATACAAATATGTTTTTGGCGATAGCTATAAGGAGCTGGAAAAAATTATGTAAGATGGTACCCGATAACTATTTAATTTTATAACGTCCATCATAATTCATTGGAGAAATCCGTTAAGTCAGATTTGTAATAAAAAATAAAACAGCTTAAATAAGTGTTTTCCAAAGTACACTCGTCATGTAATCAAATCCCAGCATACCTTATTGGTATTTTATGGTAAATAAAAATGGATAGTATTTATATTGACATATGTATTATATATACAGATATATAAGAAACCTTTTTTGGACGTTTTCTATTAGAAGTGAATCGATTACATTATTTGGCAACCAGAGCAGAGAAGCATGCTCGAGCTATTTGCGCAGTAGGTAATTATACAAGGCACGCGATGACCTCGAGCCGCTCAATTGAATCGCATATCGCAAGACAAATCACAATATATTTGTTGCTATATTTCTTATGCTGATGAAATGTGTAGTTCTCTTGAAATATGAAACCTTTATTTTAATAATATAAATAATTTTACAGACATACTTATTATGGTTTATAACCATTTTAATGTTTACAATTATTTTCTGTATTTAAAAGCTAATATGCATTTCTTAAAAATTAATATAACATGTATTATATATTTTTTGTATAACTTTGTTTTGAATGACTTTTTTTAATTTAGAAAATATAGTATTACTCCACACCGGAAAAGCATATGTTAAAATGGGTCTAATTTATTATTTATAGAATAAAATTTTATTTTTATAGTAAGCGCACTTTTTTTATTAAATAGGACTAAGGGCCGCAATCGCGGCAAGCCCTTTACAGCAAAGTTCCAAAACATATTTAATAAATTTGAAATTGGAATCTAGGTATTTAACGCTTGTTTTCCTTTTTAGTTATTGCCCTGTTCCTTTACGGGAGGTTGTGGCAAAGTTTATCTACGTTTTGTGAAAATAACTGCATATGTGTTAATCCAGTTGATTTTAATTTTCCACCTTTCAAAATATTTATTTAAGATTTTACAAGATTTTTGTTATTTATTTGCGATTGGTTTAAAACTATAAGCACTAAATGTAATACATTGCTATCCATTTTATAATAAAATTTAAATAGTGTTTTTGCTCTAGAATATGTCATGGAATGCCTTTTTTGCTGCTAACTATTAATCTGTTAGCAGTACAACCCTCAGTGAAATGCTTTAAAGTTATCGGAAGAAAGTAATAATTTTGATATACTTTTTTATTTTGATGAATTTGGATTTTCGATGTGGTAATGTATTCAGATGATTTGTGTTGCCCATATTTAAGATATTGACTGTTTCAAAAAATATTATTCATTTTGTAGAGAAACCAAAGTTTAATTTTTACAAATTTAATTTTTAGCAAAAAAAAAACTATGAAAATGAGAACTTTCGATTTGGTATTTTTCTCAAGAAACAAGTATTCATTCTATCAAATATATGTTTCGTTGCGCGCTGAATTGACGAAGTTTTAAAAGTTTACAGATCGCTTACTATGTTTAGCTCAATGCTATTAAAATACTTAGCATGAGACTCTTATTATTATTTTTGCTGAGCCAAGCAACGAGTTGTAATTATCCGATTTAGTGCTCTTTTAAAATTTATTGAATATTTTTTTCCCTTCATTATTTTTATAATTTCTGACAAAATTTATTTCATATATGATTCGATCGGTGTTTTTTTTTTGAAATTTCTAGAGTGAAAATCTAATATTTAATTAAAATTTACATTTAAAACACCTAATAAAGATTAAATAGAGTTGAAAATATTACAGTACTTTAAATTAAAATAATAATCGAGAAGAGTGAATGCGGGCGTATAATAACTACATGGAATTTCACAAAAGTAACACTGCAAATTAGTGAACGTTTACAATTATTTCGTAAGATTCATAACGAACAAAATATGCTTTAGAATTCAGACAACATTCATGGAATTCTTCCCGAAAGCTTTAACCCGCATACATATTTTCATATATTTCACATAAAAGTACGTTCATTTCTTCACCACCATCTTCACAGCTTGTAATAAACATGTTGATAGCTTTGATTTTTCTAATGTCCTTGAACTACAACCAGATTTTAAAGTATTCACTTTCCAAGTTTGTACACTAATTTACATTGAAACTGATTTTTTATGACAAAATAAGATTTGCAAAATTGTCAAAATTGTACAAAAGAGCTTTAATTTATTAGAGAAATAAATTATTGTACTACTTCAAGGCTTACATTTAATCAAAGGATTAAATACAAGCTTTTTGCATCCTGCAAGTCGGTACTCTTATTTTGATAAATTCCTTTAATTAATCCTTTGTGGAAAAAAGCCTTATACATTTTTTATTTATTTTATTTCAACAAACACAATATTTACCATTCAAACGTATTTTTGAAAATAATTTGAGCAATAATATTTTTAATTGTGTTTTTTTGTTGTTATATATACGTATATATATATATATATAATGTGCTTAAACAGCTTAGGCCAATTTTCTTAAATATAAGAAGAAGCTTCTGAAAAATTTGCGGCACGTGCTGAATCCTGTTTAACGTACAAAATAGCTCACGTAAGTGTAGAACACTTTTGGGAATTTTTCGTAATATTTTTATTCATGTTTAAATACAAGAAGAATTTTTTTTACATGAAGTTTGCTAAAGTTTACTATCAACTGGACTGTTCTTTGAAAATACGACGATTCTCTTCTGTGGTCACGTAACTCGTTACGAAGCTACTGTTACAAAAGTGAAGCTATTTGAAAGTTGGGAAGGAAAAAAGTTATAAATACATGCTGTAAAATATATAGCTCAAATTTTGTATCAGTAAATAAAATGTTATTATTTGAGTAGATAATCCCATATTACCTTATACAATAGATTAAAGTTTAGGTGAAAATTCTATAATATTATGTAACTATGTCGACGTCAGTGACTTAAATATTTAACGGACTCTCGTGACCCATTATTATATAAGCTAGTGGTGGAGGATAGAGTTTTTTTTACATTTATCGTCCTCTCGTGTATTTAGTTATGTTTTTATAGTGTATTGTTATTGTAAATTTTTAATTAGCGGCCCGTTCTCGCGGTTTAATTAAGTCTTGGCGAATGCGTAGCCTGAAATGAAAATGCGAGGGAAAACGACGATGAAAAGTGTCAACGGTGGCGTGTAACAAATGTACTTTACGTGTTCGAGAACGAAAACAATTGTCGCGCAAAGCACAATAGAGCCGGGAAAAGTGGTTGGGAAAATAAAGATGAAAATTTTCGCGGAAAGAAATCGGCTTTTCGCGAAACTCGACGCCACGAAACTTTTCGCGGGTTCTGGTTAGAAATAATGAAAAATGAAAACGGTCGCGTTTAAGTTGTGAAATATTAAAAAATCGTACACTATATAAAGACAGAGATGTTATATAAATAAATGCAAAGTTTATTTTTTTTATTACACAGAAAAATATCGAACATTTTAAATATAAAACACTTAAAAATAGAAATATTTTTGATGAGAGTTCGTTTTGTGACAACTGTTTTTAGATGTCTTAAATCTCTAAAGCCATGTGAAGATGTTGTAATTTCTGGTGGACCTTTATTAAACGCAATTCAATCCTCAAGCAAAATATATATTATTACACCATTTGATTCATTTACTAATTACATTCATAAATTAATATTGCTGTGACACTGTTTTTAAAGCGATTTCATAAGCTCCTGCAGCTCAAAGGGCTGTTCAGATTCTAGCGGCTCAGTCCTTGGGTCACAGGCTCTCTGTGAGGACACATTATTTTCTTCACCGACCAAAAACTCTCACTATAGTAACCGAAGTACAGTCAAGTTTTGAAATGCTTGTGTTCGAATCTCATATTTATTTTATTGTTGATAATACGTACTTGTAATAAATTGCGATCGATCGTCATATATAAGGGTTTTTCTAACTTCACTGATAAATAATTAAAAATTAAATTAATCAAGGTCTTCAATAGCGACATATATTGATTTTAAATAGTAATAATAGTTTAAAATTAAAATTAAACAGATATCACTGATTTACAGACTTTGATTTTAGTCTAGTGTCTCACACTTAATTAGT
Source organism: Plectrocnemia conspersa (assembly GCF_051122295.1). Taxonomy (NCBI): domain Eukaryota; kingdom Metazoa; phylum Arthropoda; class Insecta; order Trichoptera; family Polycentropodidae; genus Plectrocnemia; species Plectrocnemia conspersa. The sequence continues at coordinate 14,530,318 of NW_028277176.1, forward strand.
AGCTGTTGATTGTGTTTACCCTGTATCAATGGAAATTTGTTACAGTATTGCAATAATAGGCGCGTATCAAGAGAGCTGATATTCACATTTAACATGATTTAAAATCACTAGATTTTTGTAGAAATATCTGAAACTAGTACATACAATAAGCATACTTTTAATATAATATAATTTTAATATATATTTTTTTTATATAAATTAATATTTCATAAAACATTAGAAAAGGTTAAAATGCCAATTTATTAGTGTATTATATGCGTAATGTAATTTTGTTACAGGTAAAAAATAACCCATCTATGTATATATCATACTTTAATTTATTTTGGACGATAAATTATTTAACTCAAACTTGTTGAAAAATATAATTCGCTTTTGCAAAAACACAATTGAGTTAATACTTTTCCGAAGCTAAACGATATAACTTTTAATTGATCGCAAATTCAACACAGAAATAACAAGAGTTTTCTTCCATACCTATAGAATTTAGTATGGAGTAACTTAAACCGTGGTTTGATA